>NC_142938.1:33330713-33343213 GCF_046866305.1 Octopus bimaculoides | reverse complement strand
TTACAAAGGTGGGAAACAAAAAATTAGAAAGTTATAATTCACTAAAATATATATAAGTGTAATTATAAATCTAGTGGATAAAAAACAATCTACAAAGAGGGTTGATAAGAATAATAATATATTAAGAGGATCATCAAGCAATAAGGAAAAGTTGTAGGGATGGACCAGATGGGTAAATGGAGGTAACTTGAGGAGATTTATTGTCTAAAGTGGGCGATAGATCATACCACATGTAAAGTGGGGCGATAGATCATACCACATGTAAAGTGGCTGTTAACTATTGAGTATGTTGGTAGGTGAAAAAAATAATAACTAAAATTAGTAAAGAGGATGAAATTAATAAAATGAGCTGAAGGTGTGTTTCCTCCAATGCTGGCATCTGGACGCTCTCTGTGTTATCTGGTTCACTAAATTATTCTTGGAGAACAGAATGTGGAATAGCTCCAAGTTACAGAGAGGAGAAAAATCTTTACCCTTGTCGTAGGGTATTGAGGTACCCAGTATTGATCATTCTAAAGTGAATTGTTTATTGCAGTCCTTAAGTTTCCAGATTAACTTACTAAGACCGGTACTATTATTTTTATTCCTATCCCTAAAGGTTGAGTAATGGTTAGAGATTCTCTTAGAGACCTGCGACGAAGAGCATCCTATGTAATGCAAGACCTCCGAGTTAGTCGTTACCTTACATTGATAAACCACAGTTTTGTTCCTAGCATTTACACTGAAAAACTTAATTCTATTACAATTAGATTCCGAGATAGTAATCTTATTGTTGTGAGAGTTATTGTTGTATTTACTAATGTTGTACTTATTACCTATATTTTTATCTAAATAACTATTGCTACCATAGGAATGTGTTGTTTTACTGGAGTAATTGTTATTATTATTATTATTATCATTACAACTATTATCATCATAATTGGTATGGCTGTCTTGATGTGAATCTAAAAGTCTAAAATTATGGGAAGAAATTATTTGTAACATATTTTTTGTATTGGAAAACCCAAATCTAACCTTGTGTGTGTTGATGATTGGGTAATAGTGAGAACCCCTAGGAAAGTTCCTATTCACCGCTTCGCGGAACTGCAAGACCAAATTGGATTTAACTTGTTTCCCAAATGGGACGATGAACCAGATGTTGTCACTAGATCTAGGTGAAGTTTTGGTATTGCTAAATAATTTCAATTTTTTGTTTTTATTAAGGTGTTTAGAGCTGGTTAAGCCTCCTCTATTATGCGAACAATTATAAGTAAGTGCCTCTTTCTCAGTTAAGTGAGAAGAAGGGGAAGAAATAGAATTGAGTTTATCCCTGCTAGTAGTGCTAATATCCTGCTGTTCAAATGATGAAAGATCACTAAATGAGTTGATGTATCTTACCTTGTCTTTGTAACCTGCCTTCAGTAAGGCTGAATTATAAAAGTCAGCCTCTTTATTGAAAATGTGGGAGTTAGAGGAAAGTTTAGAAAGTCTAAGTGAAATGCTCTTAACTAAATTACTGGTGATAGACCTTGGGTGGTTACTAAAAGGGCTTATGTACCTAAGATTCATTAATGGTTTATGGAATGGAAAGTTTGTGTTGCTATGTAAGTCTAAAGTTACATCTAGGAAGTTGGCTACAGAGACCTCATCCTCAAATACGATGCCAAAACCCATTCTCTGGAAGAATTTAGCTAATCTATTTTTAACCTTTTGGATTTGCTGGGTAGTGACATTTTGGAGGTATAGCAGACAATCATCTCTGTATAGACCTCCATTAATATTTGGGAATTGGTCTGCCAGTTCATATAGAATATACAAACAAACTATATCAGCTCTTTGAGCTGAATCCGAACTTCCCATAGGGATGTCAAAAGCCTCTGGAGTATCTTTACGTATCCATAGCTTATTGTTAAATTTTATAATTGATTTACGAGCCACTAATATTACACTAATCTCGTCCCTAGAGAGACCTACCTTATTATGGGTGAACCAAAGTGCCTTGTTAAGAATTATGGGGTTAATTGATGAGTAGAAACTGAAGATTTTTGCTACCCTGGTAACTATTAACATATTTGCATTATCGAAGTTTTTCAACCAAGATAATATTAATATATATATATATATATATACTATAAAAGGCAGATTTTCTGTGTGTGTGTGTGTGTGTATGTTTAAAATTCATACATTTACACAATTCCAAATTTCTTCGATTAAACAATCGCAATTAATATTCTAAATACAATTTGTTAGGCCACTGCGTCATTTTTTCACTCCAAAAATTTCCTAATAATGAATAAGATCCATAAAACTACAGAAGTAAACATTTTCTCCCTAATAAAATCTAATTTCCTCTTTCTAATACAAATCCTTTCAACTCCTACTTTCTCTTATGAACCTGTACAAACAATCCAACAACAAATACAAAAAGAAAGGAAGGAGAAAAAGAAAACTATCAAAACTGAAGCAATCACATTTCGATACTGTAATGACAGATACTAAAACTACATACAAAATTACTTTGCCCCTCTAAAATTAACTATTTCTATTCCTCTTGCACATCGTTTCAATTGCTACTTTCTCTTATGAACGTTTACGAACGATCCAAGAAAAAAGACAAAGGAATGAAGGAGAGTGAGAGTCAAATAAACAGACACACTACCAATCATACGTAAATACACACATATATATGTACCTATGGTTACCAATGACCTCATTCTAATTGGCGGGAATTGTAAGTTTACTTTCCATTTCTAACACCATCCTTCACCAGCGAGACATCTTTCTCAAATACGATCAACAAACATTTATTCCCTACAAACTGTGAGTTTCTTTTGAAAATATTTTCATAAATCTTGAGATTAACACCCGCATCACTACCTACCTAAACCTAACGCTGTAGTGAAAATCGTACGGGTGTTAATCTGAAAATTTAACAGTCTTTTTTAAAACACTTTTACTTACTAACATCTTTTTTATTTAGTGTGTGTGTTGCCCATATATATATATACACTTAAGACTTAGTTGTGGGTTGGGAGTTTGATCGGCAGAGGTCATTATTATTATTATTTATTTATTATTATTATTATTTAAAATTTTTCCCACAACGGCGGCTTCGGGCAGGTGGAGAATAGTCGATTATATTGACCCCTGTGTTCAACTGGTACTTATTTTTTAGACCCCGAAAGGATGAAAGGCAAAGTCAACTTCGGCGGAATTTGAACTCACACACTCATACATACAAATATCTGTCATTCTCTTCCAAATATGATTGACAGTCAAACATTTATTCCTTACAAACTGAATTTTTTTAATATCTTTCTTAAAACGCATTTACTTACTACCATATATAAACACAGAATACACATTAATACACACATACATATAAATACCTGTCATTTTTTTTTATTTAGTGTGTGTGCGTTGCCCATCTTAATATATAATGCTGAAGTTCTGTACTTACTAACATTTTTTTATTTAGTGTGTATGTGTGTGTGTGTTGCCCAAATATATATACACTTAAGATTTAGTTGTGGGTTGGGAGTTTGATCTGCAGAGGTCATTATTATTATTATTCAGATTAACACCCGCACGATTTTCACTAGGGTGTTAGGGTTACGGTTTTTGGGTCAGGGTTACGGTTTTAGGGTTACGATGAGGGTTAGTCTCACGGTTATGGTTTTAGGGTTAGGGTTACGTAATCGTGCGGGTGTTAATCTGAAAAATCACCGAAATGTGAAAACTACCGACCCTCCCATCTGTTATAACTTTTGTTGTTCTGTTTAATATGTACATAGATTATGCCTCCAAACAAGAGAGCTTGCTGGGGAAAGAAAGCAACCGGTTTAAAAAGACAGCAACAGACTGCAGCAATTCACCACATTCCAGAAGTTACTTTGAACATAATGCAAAACGGTGCATCATCATCTACTGCCCAATCTGATAGAATTCTGGCAGAACTGTGTAGCAACAGATCGCCAGCAATTGCTTCATCAGAAATTGCCGTCCTACCTCCTGCGAAAAGGAATTACCCTGCTATGTATAATCAAGGCAGCGCAAAAAGTTGTTTTGCACAAGCATTTGTATAGCTAATTAGATGGATGAAATTTACGTACACTTAATAATGTTACACAAAACAGCCTTCAGACTTTCCCTATTAATTTCGTCTTTTGAATTATGAACATATTTACATCATAAGGTTTTTTTTCGTTGTAAGGCTTTCTTTTTTAGTTGATTTTCACCTAGCAAGACTTATCATAGATGGCGTAATAAGTCACACCCGGACAACGTCGGGTTATACTGCTAGTATATATATATATATATATATATATATATATATATATATCATCATCATCATCGTTTAACGTCCGCTTTCCATGCTAGCATGGGTTGGACGATTTGACTGAGGACTGGTGAAACCGGATGGCAACACCAGGCTCCAGTCTGATTTGGCAGAGTTTCTACAGCTGGATGCCCTTCCTAACGCCAATGCCCTTCCTAACGCCTATATATATATGATATATAGTCTATTTAGAACTTGTTAATGTTAACAATTACTCACATTAATATACATAGGAAGCTGTAGTGCTTGTTATGAGCTATATTCAAAATAATATTTTTTATGGCGGCAACACAGGCGAAGTCTAAAAGAACATAATTAAAATACACATTCAAAACTTATATAAATCCATATATTCTCAATGATTTGGAAATAAAATTCTAGAATACATATATGAATATATATAAATAGACAAATGTTGATGATAAAAAACGATTGAATTTAAGAAAAATTTCTTTTGTAAGTACATTTGAAATTATAATACTTTAGTACGATGAAATTAAAAATGTTTCTTGAGAGGATTAAGTAGTAAAAAGAGAAATTAAAAACAACGAAAGAAAAAATTATAAAACACACATCTACAGCCTGTTTCAGAGATGTGCCAAGGAATATGACATGTTTCATATTATTAATCATGGCACTCCCCTTATCAGTATGTCACACAAAGTTCGTAAACACATCTACATACCAGGTGATTTTTTTATTACCCACAAGGGACCACTGAAGAGGAGACAACATAATCTGATTTTGGGGTCATATGGACGAGTGATTATACACAAAAATATGACGTTAAAAATTTTACAAAAAATACGAAATTATAATTAAATCGAATTGTAAAACAGACGGGAAGACATTACGGATGGAGTAGGAGGGCAGGTTAAATTCGGACCCCAGGAGCCCTGCCTTGCCACTGATACCTGAGGCACATCCTGTGTTGCATTCACAAGGTTACATTCACGAGGTTACATTCACACACAACATCCGTGCTACATTCTTCCATCGATCTTCGAACATTTTCAGACTCAGGCATTTTCTCCCTAGCCCTATTTTCTTTTTAAGGTGAAAGGTGAAGTAATTCACCAATTTAAGGCCAAAGATGAAGGTGCCTGACTTTAATCCTTTCAGTCTCGTCATCCAACTCACCTCTCTAGCAATTGCTACTACAATGAGCAAATTCTTACCCTATTCCAATAGGAAATCGGCAAGTCAATTTTTACAATAGACTCAGCCGATAGCCATATTCTTCCTGTGCTTGACAACAGTTGTTCAGCATAAACCCGTCTGATATCTCCAAACACTGAACAATAGCGTGCAGGACAGTTTCCCTATCCCACTCACACCTTGGACAGGTCGAAGGGCCGTGGCCACCATGCTTCATGAGTTTGTCCAAAACAGGTAAAGCTCCTCAGTAACACTGCATACCAGAGACTTCCGAAAGTTGTCCAGGGTCTTCGGCTCGAATGAACGTTGGAACAGACTGGCCAGCTGATTATCGTCGAGACCTCGGGTTTCCCGTAAGGTATCATCACATTCCATCTCTACAAGCGACAGAATAGCAGGAGAGCCTTGCGACACTCCGTAAACCATGTACCCAACTTTGAACTTCGATAGAACCTGGTTTCCCGTCTACAGAAACTAGTGAACTTGGGAATTATCGTTTCACCAGTGGAGACCACACCCATTCACCATCCAGGTAGAGCCACAGATGCCTCAACCTCAGCGCATGTCTGCGCATCAACAGCCAAGGAATCCCTAGCCCACCCTTTAGCAGTTGTTGGCAGCAAATAGAGCGTCTCACAAACAGTTACGAGCCCTTCCATAAGAAGAGGAAGAGCTGTCTTTCCAACTTGATCAACCACAAATCAGGGCAAGGAACAACAATTAGGCGGTAGGTGATGACCGATGCGATGAACACATTGGCCACTTCCGCCCTCCCTTTCAGGGATAGCCACCGCCCTCCCTTTCAGGGATAGCCACCGCCAAGACCAGGTCTTGACTATGTGGGTCACCCTGCTCAATACATCAGCCCAGTTCTTCTCTATTTGGAGGTCTGGTCCGAACCAAACTCCTAGCAACTTAATTGGACCCTCCGTCCAACATCCCACGGCGCTGTCAGGAGGCATCGACTTGCCTCTCCAGGTGCCGAGCTGCAAGCCGACTGACTTTTCACGATTAACCTTTGCTCCTGCTACCATCTCATAAACCTTAATGGCTTTGCCTACCCTCTATAGGTGATCCACTTCGGTTGCGATGATGGTGATGTCATCTGCATAAGCTGAAACCAACTCTCCACAACCTGGCTGTTTCGAGATGCCGTTCAATTTTCGCAGCAATGGCTCAAGAGCCATTACGTACAAAAGCAGGGAGAGCGGACACCCTTGATGAACTGAGTGTTTGATGCTGAACGGCTTAGATAAAAAGCCGTTCACCCGAACTACCGAGTCAATGTCATAAATCTGAATGATCCGATCTCTGTACTTCTTAATCGCCAAAAGGGACATATTAAGTTTCCAGTAGCCGGAGTCTCTATTATATAGCTTATCTATGTCAAGCTTACAGGTAACCATTTTATAATCACTGTAGCTGACCGGGTAGAACTGTGGACACTTCACTATATTTCTATTTGCTTTTCTAATTAGCACTCTGTCTAGGTATGACCTGGAAGATTCGTTGCTATTTGACCACGTTCACAATAGAGCGTTCAGAAATTTCAACCTATAGGGATCTGCTAGTTCAAAGCAGCTTAGCAGTTCCAGGAAACAAGGATTACCTTTTCTATCTGTACACGAGCAACATAATCTACATCGCAGATTGTGTTATAGTCTCCTAGCACAACTAAAGAATGTAATGTACCAAGAAACTTCTCTAGATTCCGAAAATATTCACTTTGCCCGGTTGTCATGGGTGCATAAATTGTAACCAGTCTGATAACTTTACCGCGGCTGAACGTCAAGTCCATGATGACCAGCCTACCTTCTGGATCTGGAAAAATTAACTTTTTCTCAGAAAGCTGGTTTCTTTTTGGTAGGACCAACACCCTGCTTCCGCTAGAAGGACAGTTATCCAACAGCAGGAGCAGATCTCTTGACCCCCTTAACCAGGTTTCTGTAGCAACAATAACATCCAAATTATGTGACCTGATGTCATTAAGGAAACGACCTTCCTTCCAGCTTGACACCAGGCCACGCACATTTATACAACCTACATGAATGCTTGACACAACTTACCTCCGATCAGTGGTTCAAGGAGGAATCACCTTCCTCTTCTTTCTCTCGGGCTCGTTGGTTTTTTTACGTAGGCCCTCATAAATATAAGGGGAATAGCCCATCCTGAGAGGGCCTATGTCAGGAAAAAATTCGGACTTTATCCGTCTGTAATCCTTCCAGCCTATCCTGTAAAGTCTTTTGATGAGGTATTTTACATCCATTTTGCTGATGAAATGACTGCCAAACGGTTAATAAGTCCATTATTTGAGGCATTAATAGCCATATAGTTAATGTCTTTGTTATTATTTTTCTCGTTCTTTTTTTTAAACATCAGTTTGGCAGGGGTGGTCTGTGTTGTTGTTTCCTTCGTTTTTTTTAATTATGGATGACTACCCCTCCTCTTTGTCTTCTCCCTTTTCTTTTCTCTCCTCTCGTTCAGGTGTTGTATCTGTAGTTGTTGTTTCTTCCGCTTCTTTTTCTTCTTGCACCTTCTTGCTCTTATATGGCCCTTCAACTCGCAGTTGAAGCCTCTAGGCTTTTGTCCTTCTACGAAGACAATGAGTCTTTCTTCTCCCCAGTTTATTACTTCTGGAATTTCTTCCAGTGTGGGGACTTCTACCTAGATGAGCATATTCAAAACCTGTCCCTTCCTCCACCACTGTTGCCTGGAGGATGGTTATTTTTTCCTCCAGGCCCATTAGCTAGGTAGCATCACGAGGAATATTTGTTATTTTTACTTTCGATGTTCTTCTTCCCATATACATGGGAGAAGAACCACCTCCTCACTTCATAACGTTTCTGAAGAGTGCAGCCTGGCTACCTCCTCAGATAAAAATCGCACTTAAACCATTCTGAATTCTTTGCCTCTTGTTAAAAATGTTACGTCTGACCATATTGGTCTAAGGCATTTTTCAATGTATTTTTCCTCTGTTTTATCAATTTTTTTTTCCCGCATTATATGTCTTGTATATAATTCTTTTTTTTTCCCCACTTTTTCCATTGTTCCTTTGCGAGTATTTCTGTCCCCTCCTTTTTTAACATTGCCATGATTTTTTCTAAGTTTTTCTTGTCTGTGTTGATTGTCTTTTCCTTCTTACCGGCTGCTGCCGTGAAGTTCAGCTTTTTTGGTGATACTGCCGGTAAAACTTCACCTGCTACAACAGGCATATCCAAAATTTCGAGTGAGTCTTTTGGTAACCCCATAGTTTTTTTTTTCAAAAACAAGGCTAAACGCCGAACACACAAAAATTTTGGGCTTACGCCCCACAGAATTGGCTCAAAGCCATGCAGTTCAACAAAAAGCAATAATTCCAAAGAAATAATTCCCCCTTAGGGGGGAATTGAAAACAAGCTGCTTCAATGAAGCAATAAACAGTTTTTTACACAAAACCAACAGCGAAACAACTACAATTCACTGATACAATATAACAATATCCAAGTATACACGTCCAATTAGCAACAAACTTGCACTAAGAATGACATCTACATGCCGGGACCAGTCAGCCGTTGGCGGCAATGTGAGATATTATCCTAAAAAACTTCTATATATATATGATAGTATCTAATTTACATATTAATGGATGGGGCTACAAAATCATGCTAAAAGGTATGTATTAAGGTCTAGCAGAACTAATATTTTGTTACATGTTAATTTTCATTCCTATGTTATTATGAAATTACATGTCCAAGATCAAATCTTACTTATTACACATTTCTTTACTTTTATTTTTATTTTTTTAATATTTTTAAGAACGTGGGGTGGATCCTATATATACAAGCAGGTATTGCATCAATAAATTTATTCAGTATAGAATGATTATAAAGTTTTAATATAATGTATGCTTTCCTGATGCACAAATTACACCTTGTGGATCCATTTCTATATGAGGGGGAGGACATGTGCAAGAATAGACCACGATAATCTATCTGTAATATCCTTTTCCTTAAGGTCATTTATATACGTTGCCAATGCCATTGATGTATTATTATTCGGATTATTCAAGGAGCTCAGATACATATATATATACATACACACACACACACACACACACACACACACACATATATATATTTGATTATATGTATTTATTTTCTCTTAGTTAACAATTAACTCCAACAAAACAAATTGGTTAATAGATACCAGGGTAGCAAAGATCACAAAATAACTGTGGCGTAACTCCTGTTTACGAGGTAGAAACTCCCTGTTAATTTGGGGTATTTTGAATAAATATAAAATTTAATAAATGGAGTAATACGCATATGTTAAATGAATTCTTTTATTTCCGACATATGTTTCGAAGATTGGTTCCTTCCAAAGGAATGAGTGATGTTGATAAAGATGTAATCTTCTCTTTAGGGAAATTCATAAGAGCCAGCTTAACTGTAAGACAATTTAACCGAATATGACAACTGCAGGTAGAGAAGATTGCTACATATCTTATTTGAAAAAAACCATTGGAAAATGCAACGCTACGAGACAGTACGTTGGACAAGGAGGGAAGAAAAGAAGGAAAAAAAGAAAATTCGAATTTAGAATGGGAAGTCAATAAAATGATTTTAAACCAGATTTAAAATGGGAGAAAAGTGTTTTATGTATAATGGGACTGCAGAGGGGAAATAATCTTGTATTTAAACATGTAGTGTTGAGATAAATACATATGTATATATATATATATATATATATATATATACATGTACACACACACACACACGATAAACGTACGGTAATAATGGTAATGGCAATGTTATATATATAAGAAAGTGATGCTTGTATGAACTAGTAAGAGATCAAGTGTATGACAATATATAAAGGTGATGAATGCTCTATTGATCTAAAGAGAGAGAGTGTGTTGTTAAGTGAAATGGAAATTAGAGGGGGAAAAAATAAAGGATTAATGGAGTAATGCCACAAACCAACAAATAATACCACAAACCAACAAATACAAAAAGTTAAAAATAGATTAGTCAGGTTTTTCTGTAGAATGGGTTTTAGCATCATCTTTGAGGATGAAATCTCCATAGCCAATTTCCTTGATGTTACTCTAGACCTACACACCAAAACCTTTTTCCCTTACCATAAACCCTCCAGTAACCTTAAGTATATTAGCCAGTTTAGCAATCATCCTAGAACAGTAACCAGAAATTTAGTTAGGAACTTATCTCTTAGATTGTCAAATCTATCCGCAATAACAATAATAATAAATTGAAGTTTTTTAGAAATAATAACGCACATACAAAACCTGAATCTGATAAAAATATCTGGTTCATAATTCCATTTGGAAAACATTAAATCCAATTTGGCTTCCCAGTTCCGAAATGCTGTTAATAAGAATTTTCCAAGACATTCTCACTATTTCCCAGTCATAAACACGCACAAGGTTAGATTAGGATTTTCAAACACAAAAAATATCTCGCAAATAATATCAGCACACAACATGAGACTATTAAATTCACACACAGGTACCGATAGCAATAACATAAATTCCGACAATATAAACCATCACCATTATAACAATAACAACACAGATAATAACCTAAGTATCAATAATTACAATAAGAAATATAATAATAATAATTACCACAACAACATCATTATTTCGGAAGTTAATAGCAACAGAATTAGTTTCTTAAGTGATAATGCGAAATCAATGTAAAGTTACCACCCCTACTGATGTATCTTTTTACATTGGATCTTCCTTCTCGCTGATCTCCAGAAGAATCTCAAATCATTATTCTACTTTTAGAGATAGAAATAAACGCAACACCACGGGTCTTAGCAAGTTAATTTGGGAAGTTAAAGATAACAACATACAATTTAATGTAGACTGGTTAATTCTCTCTACGTCTATACCATACGATAAAGGTAAGAAATTTTGCCCATTATGTAATACGGAACTGTTCTTCATTTTATTCTCGAAGAATAAACTGGTAAATACGTTTATTGAAAGAGCATATAGATGTAAACATTGGCAAGCTCATGTATTTTCTTCATATAAATAACCCCTACAAATTTATATAACTGATACAACTTACCTATTTATTAGTTATTCACATACTTCAAGCGATACAAGTTAATTATACCTTTATATGTTATCTGAACACTTTTTATCTTTTGAATCCAAATTAGGACACCCAGCACGTCTATATAACATGAACTTAAACATTACTTTCAATTTAACTTAACATTACTTTCAACTATGTTCAATACGTTGTGCTCCCATAACTTTATACCTTTGATTTCTTTGCTCCTTCTTACTTCCATCTCCCTAGTTGTCTTTACTTTCTTCAGAAAAGATAGGGGTAATTTATCCTGTTTAGGCTATATTATTGGCATTATTCTGCGTCTGAGAATTTTAAATGTCTTCTTTAACTTTCTAAGACATATCAAATCTTCTGAAAGCAATCTTAGTTTGTTTGTTTACCTTTATCGTAAGATGAATTCAAAACATAAATATTTTCTTCTCCTTACTTTATTACGTATAAAATACTGCTCTACAAAAAATTGATCCCTTCACTTTATTTTATTCATTGGTAAATCCTTGTATCAGCACCTATAGAGTGTGGATATCGAAGTAAACTTTGGTAATAATATTAACTTAGTTTAAACAAGTCATTTTTACTCCATTAATCCTTTATTTTTCTCCCTCTAATTTCCATTTCACTTAACAACACACTCTCTGTCTTTAGTTCAATGGAGCATTCATCACCTTTATATATTGTCATACACTTGATCTCTTACTAGTTCATACAAGCATCATTTTCCTATATATATAACATTGCCATTACCTTTATTACCGTACGTTTATCGTGTGTGTGTGTACATGTATATGTATATATATATATATATATATATATATGTATGTATTTATCTCAACACTACATGTTTAAATACACTTTTCTCCCATTTTAAATCTGGTTTTAAATCATTTTATTGACTTCCCATTTTAAATTCTAATTTTCTGTTTTTCCTTCTTTTCTTC
>NC_142938.1:33240713-33325713 GCF_046866305.1 Octopus bimaculoides | reverse complement strand
CCACAGTCCAGCAGATGAACTACAGGGAGCAACTGCAGGCAGTAGGTCTCTACTCCCTGGAACGCAGGCGGGAGAGATATGTAATAATTTACATATGGAAAATACTGGAAGGACTGGTGCCAATCTTTGGCATCAAGTACTACAGGAATGCCCTCACGGGTCGCCACTGCATGGTGCCAAAGGTGCCGTCTACTGCATCTCACATAAGAACAAGATACTGCAGCAGCCTCAGTTTCAGAGGACCTCAGCTCTTCAATGCTCTGCCAAAACATTTGAGAGACCTGCAAAACATGGATATAGAGGTCTTCGAGACAAAACTCGACGCTTTCCTCTCCACGATACCAGACGAACCAATGGCTGGAAATGAGACACAGTTTAGGGCAGCAATGTCAAATTCTCTTATGCACCAGATGTGCCATCGGAGGAGAAGAGCCATGCAAGGAACGTGAAGAGAGCACAGCATAAAGATGGAAAGTCACGGTGGTGCTCCAGCATGACCACAGCCACTTGGCTGAAACTCATAAATAATAATGAATAATAAATAAATATATATATATACATATATATATATATATATATATATATATATATATATATATATATATATACAATATATGTATTGATGAAGGATTAATAAGGGCTGTACAGGCCCTATACAGAGAGGCCCTTACTAAGGTTAGGATTGGCAGTTAGTATAGTGAAGAATTCCAGGTAGAAGTAGGGTCCACCAAAGTTCAGCCCTCAGTCCCCCTTTATTCATCATAGTCCTCCAGGTAATAAGAAAGGAATTCAAGATGGGTTGCCTCTGTGCTGATGACCTGGCCCTCATAGCAGAATCACTACCATAACTAGAGAAAAAATTTCGAGTGTGGAAGCAAGGTTTAGAATCAAAAGGCCTTAGAGTCAATGTATCAAAGACCAAATTTCTAGGAAGTAGGAAGGCGAACACATCACACACCACCTCAGGTAGGTGGCTCTGCTCGATGAGTAGAAAAGGTATAGGTAGACACTCGATAAGACGTATCCATCGTAAGCTATGGACACATAAGAAGTGCAGCAACATCAAAGGAAGATTAACTGAGAAGATAGCCTTCGTATGCAGCAGATGCACGGGAACAATAAACACAACAAATGCTCAGAAAGCAGATTCCATCATACACCAGGGGGAGAAACTAGAAGTAGTTGACCTAGCAAAACCAAAATCTTTGTAAGTAGGAAAGCAGACAAATCACAGATCCCTGCAGGTAGATGGCTCTGCTTGATCTGTAGGAAAAGCACAGGTAGAAATTCCATAAGATGCACCTGGTGCAAGCTATGGATGCATAAGTGGTGCAGCAATATCAGAGGAATGTTAACTGAAGAAATAGTTTGTGTGTGTGTGAAGGTGCACGGTACAATAAACTCTGGAAATAACAGAAAATAGACTCCATCAAATGCTAGGGGGTTAAGCCAGATGTAGTTGATAGCTTCTGTTATCTAGGTGACCAAATCAGTAGCAGAGGTGGATGCTCTGAGAGTGTAGCATCAAAAATGAGATTAGGCTGGGCAAAGTTCAGAGAGCTCCTACTTCTGTTTTGCAACAGATGGCCTCTCCCTCAGAGTGAAAGGTAGATTGTATGATACTTGTCTGTGAATAGCCATGCTACATGGCAGTGAAACATGGGCTGTGACTGCTGAGGACATGCATAGGCTTGAAAGAAATGAAGTTAGCTTGCTTTGCTGGATGTGCAATGTCAGTATGCATGTACGACAGAGTATAAGCATCTTGAGAGAAAAGTTGGGCTAAAGAAGTATCAGATGTGGTGGCCAAGAGAGACAACTGCAGTGGTATGGTCACGTGATGTGTATGGATGAGGACAGCTGTGTAAAGAAGTGCCAGTATGTAACTGTGGAGGGGACCTGTGGAAGAGGTAGACTCAGGAAGACATGGGGTGAGGTGGTGAAGCATGATCTTCAAATGTTGAGCCTCACAGAAGCAATGACTAGTGACCGAGACCTTTGGCAATATGCCATGCTTGAGAAGACCTGTCAAACCATGTAAAATTGTAGTCATGTAACTAGCACCTGTGCTGGTGGCCTTTAAAAAGCACCTTTGAAGCGTTGGGATTCACAAAGGCAATGTGGCCGATGCTGGTGCCACATAAATGGCACCCATGCTGGTGGTACATAAAAAGCACCTTTTGAGCCTCATGGAAGCAATGAGAAATAATCAAGACCTTCGGCAATATGCTATGCTTGAGTAGAAAACCGATCAAGCCAAGTGCTTGTAGCAGATATCGGTGTTACACAACTGGTGGCATGTAAAAGCACCTATTGCACTCTTGGAGTGGTTGGCATTAGGAAGGTATCCAGTTGTAGAAACCATACCAAATCAGACTGGTGTCTGTGCAGCCCCTCAGATTGCCAGCCCTGGTCAAAACGTCAAGCCTATGCCAGCATGGACAATGGACATTAAAAGATGATGCATCACCTTTGTGTTTTCAGCAGTTGATTATAGTGCTGTTACACCAATCGTTGGATATGACTCGCTCATGGATAACCTGATGAACTATGCAGGTGACTAGACTATATCCTTCTCTGTGAAATGTTTTAAGCATCTCAGCAGTGATTCCTGGGGCTTTACTTGTCTTCATATCCTTAATTGATTTATCTTCCATGCTACTGTTGATTCAGATAGCTGGTCCCTAAGTTGGGTCAACGTTTGGCAACCACTCTTTGTCCCATTCATTCTCCACATTTAACAGCCTTTCAAAAATGGCATTTCCAAGCCTCTTTCTTTGCAGAATCATTAAATGCAAGTGAACCATTACCCATGTGGACACATTTCTTTCCTATGACTTCATGATTTTCTCTCACACATTGTCTTGCAATCTGAAACACTTCAAGTCTCGTCCTCCCATTGCAGAACATTGGCAAACTTCTTTTCTGCTATATCCCTGGCTAAATATACCTGTCTCCTAGCTTCCCTTCTGGCTATGTGATGCAATTCCCTGCTACCCCCACACTTCCAGTCCTTCTGGGCCTATTTCTTTGTTCTAATGGCCTTGTCTACAGCATCATCCACTACCACGTCACCCTAAGTCTGGAGGGAACTTTGCACCAGCTACAGATTTGGTCAGCGGCACTCAGCAAGCTGTCCCATAGGAATTCCCAGTCACCCTCTATGTTACAAGTCTGTAGTTTCTTCTTCTCATCAAATTTCTCAATTAGGATGTCTCTAAATCTCTTACCATATAGAGGATACTTAAACTTCCAGATCCTTCTTTTCCAGTTGAAGTCTAAGGTCGCTAATGACTAGCCTTTACTGGGGCGGGGGTACATTCTTCTCCAGGGAAGGTCTTTGCACTTAAGAGCAACCCTGTATCTCGGTGTTGGGTGATAATCTGGCTAGCATGGTCACCCGATCAATAGGTTATCAGGTGACTGTCTGGTTACCTGAAGTTGGTGTTGCAAATTGATAGGTTATTTGCATCACAGAACTCCAGTAGCCTTGCTTCCTCTTCATTTCAGGAACCAATTCCATGGCCCCATGTACACCATGGAAGATACCTGGCTGCTGCCTAGCATGTCCATTGAAATCCCCAGCCACAAAGATGAGATCATTGTCATTTGTTGTTAAGGCAGCCAGCAGAAGGATATCATAAAGCGGTCCTTTTGTTCATTTGGTAGATCCCCTTGGGGGTGCATAGGCAGAGGTAATTGTTGCTGTACTATTCTGCAAAACTAGCCTGAACTCTACTATTGCACACTCTGACTACCTCTATGACCTTATCAACCCATTTCTCTGCAAGAAGTATGCTCACGCCACCTACACCATCACTGTTACCTTTGCAGAAGAGTTTATATCTATGTCTTGCTTATGAGGAACCTGGCTGAAGCTCCCCTCTACCTTATCTCTTGAATGCAATATGCATCAACATACCTCCTTTCAAGCATCTCAACAATCTTGCCAGACCTACCTTTTAATGTGCCTACATCACCAGTGCCAGCTCTGTAAACTTGGAAAAGGACATGGGAAGTGGGGATGTATTTGCTATTCAACATCTGAAGAGAAGGTTTCAAAGAGCGTTTGATAACAGACATGTCATAAGGGTTGGTCACATTTTAATCTATCATCATTCAATCATGTTCAGAATTTGCTACCCCTGTTGGGAGCGAGTGTATTACAAGTGCTGTTAATATAAATAAATGAGTCAAAGTTTAAATTGAGAGAGTCTTCTGGTACAGAGGAGAAGCTTCCTGTACCAGCCTATTCTTATTCTAGTGGCTATGCTCTCAGAGCATCCATCCCCACTACTGACTTGGTCACCTAGGTAATGGAAGCTATTGACTACTTGTAGTTTTCCGGAGATCCCAGGAGCAGCCTGTCTTAAATTCCTCTGTTATTGCTTGGCGGACTATGATGAACAAGAGGGGGCTGAGAACTGATTCTTCTGGTACAGAAGAGAAGCTTCCTGTTGGTGCAGAAGTAGAGCCTTGAACAAAATAAGAGGAAAGATTTCGTATATAAGGGAGAGGATATCGGCTATAAGAGAGGGCTTCCTGGTAGAGGAGGATATAGCATCACATAACGTGGAGGACAACTGGAGGTTCCTACAGGACAACCTGTTGAGGGCTACTGACCTAATCTGTGGCTGGTGCAAAGTCGCCTCTCAGCCTAAGGTGACATGCTGGTGGAACAATGTAGCTGACAGGGCTGTTAGGGACAAGAAACAGGCCTGGAAGGACTGGAAGTGTGGTTGTAGCAGGGAAGTGTATCAGATAGCCAGAAGGAAAGTTAGGAGACAGGTTTACTTAGCCAGTGGGGAAGCAGAAGAGAAGATATTTGCCAATGTTCTGTGTCATCAGGACCAGAGACTTGAAGTGTTTCAAATTGCAAGAAAGTGTGTGACAGAAAATTGCAATATCATAGGAGAGAAATGTGTCCACATAAATGATGGCTTACTTGCATTTAATGATGCTGCAAAGAAAGAGACTTGGAGACACCACTATGAAATGTTGCTAAATGAAGAGAATGAATGGGAGAAAGAGTCTACCAAAAGTCGATGCAACTGATGGACCAGCTATCCAAATTGACAGTACCTTGGTTGATAAAGCAATTAAGGATATGAACACAGGGAAAGCCTCCAGCCTGTCAGGAATCACTGCTGAGATGCTTAAAATATCTCGCAGTGTAGGCTATGGTCTAGTCACTCATATAGTTAACTAGGTGATACACAAAGGAGTCATACCCAATGACTGGTGTAGCAGCACCATAGTCAACTGCTACAAAAGTAAAGGTGACGCTTTAGACACAAATAATTACAGAGGTATCAAGTTGTTGCATCAGGTAATGAAGGTCACGGAGAGGGTCATAGCCCAACTAATTAGGGAGAGAGTTGGCAATGAGTCTAACGAAGAATTCAGAGTACAAATAGGGGTTCACCAAGGATCAGTTCTCAGCCCCCTTTTGTTCATCATAGTCTTCCAAGCAATAACAGAGGAATTCAAGGCAGGCTGCCCCTGGGAGCTCCTCTATGCTGATGACCACCAAAAATGTACAGAAAATAGATTCAATCACATACCAATAGTTTCCATTACCTAGGTGACCAAGTCAGTAATGGAGGTGGATGCTTTGAGAACATAGCCGCTAGAATAAGAATAGGCTGGGCAAAGTTCAAAGAGCTTCTACTTCTGCTGGTAAGGAAGGGCCTCTCCCTCAGAGTGAAATGCAAACTGTATGATGCCTGTGTGTGAACAGACATGCTACATGACTGTGCTGGTATGGTCATGTGATGCATATGGATGAGGAGAGCTGTGTGAAGAAGTGTAGCACTCAAACGGTGCAGGGAACCTGTGGAAGAGGTAGACCTAGGAAGACATAGGATGAGGTGGTGAAACACGATCTTTGAATGTTGAGCCTCACAGAGACTATATCAAGCAACTGAGACCTTTGGAGATATGCCATACTTGAGAAAACCAATTGAGCCAAGTGAGATGGTAGTGCTGGTTGATGCCAGTGTCATGTAACTGACCCATTAAAAGCACCCTTCAATCATTGGGCAATAAGTTGTGCTTTTGAAGACCTGTCAAACCGAGTGAAATTGTAGTCGTAGCTGATGTCAGTGCCATCTCACCAGCATGTAAAAAGTACCGTTCGTGCGTAGGGCCTCATGGAGGCAGTGACATCAAGCCAAGTGAGATTGTTGTCATGGCTGATGTGAGTGTTGTGTAACTGGTCCGTTAAAAGCACCCTTCAATCATTGGGCAATATGCTGTGAAGACCTGTCGAACTGAGTGAAGCCATAGTTGTGGCCGATGCCAGTGCTGTCTGACTGGCACCTGTACCAGTGGTGCCTAAAAAGCACTGTTCGAGCTTTGGGCCTCATGGACTCTTGGCGACATACTGTGCTTATGTTGACCTGTCAAGCCAAGTGAGAATTTTTTGTTGAATTTTCTATCATGGAACAGTACATTATATATATATATATATAAATATAAAAAATGGAACAAAAACGCAATAGAGGAAAATAAAACATTCGAACAGATAGACGATGCAAAGGCGAACAGGAGAAATAACAATTAGAAGGACAGGAAAAAGAGATGGGTTATTCATGGCCTTCTATCCTCAGTCAAGTTTACCAGTAGTCCTTACTGTTTCAGGCAGTTACACTTGAGACAGTTCGATCTGGTTGCCCCCAAAAATGTCTAAGCTAAGAGCATTAGATTTCTTTGTAAGAAAGCTAGCAAATGTGTACGGCAACAAAGACAAAAAAACGTAGAACATGGTACACAATTACGAATACAAACAGCAAGAAAATAACAACAGGTGTCTTTTGACTGAGAACAAATCAAATTGAGCTGGTGTGTATGAAGTGAAAGCCTAAAGGCATGGACATAAGAGGTGTTGATGGTCGGCAGTCAGGCCAAGAAAGAATGGAAGGAGGAGAGAAGTGGGGGGAAACAGGATTGAAGGATTAGATAAAAATCAGAGACAACGGGAAATGTACAGGGAAGATAAACAAGAGAACAAGAGGAAAAGGTGGGAGTTAAAGAAATGTGAGAGAGAGGGGGCAGCGAGAGAAGAAAAAGAGGAAGAAAGTATGAGGGGGTCTAAAAGATAGAGTAAGAGTTGTACAAAATTTAGATAGATACCTACTATAATGGTGAGCACAAGTGTGTACGTATGCTGCTATATGTATATATAAATATAAAAATATGGAACAAAAACACAATACAGGACAATAAAACATTGGACAGATAGACAATGCAAAGGTGGATGGGAGAAACAACAATTAGAAGTACAGGAAAAAAAAGACGGGTCATTCATGTCCTTCTTTCCTCTTGTCAAGTTTACCAGAACTCCTTACTGTTTTGGGCAGTTACACTTGAGACAGTTCGATCTGGTTGCCTCCCCCCCCAGTCTAAGCTAAGAGCAGTCAGGCCAAGAAAGAAAGATCATATATATATATATATATATATATATACTCCAAGAGAGTTAGGGGTTGAGGATCCAACTCACAAAGGGATAGTATCTATCCAATATACTGCTGGGAGGGTACCTAATTATTGTTACACTAGTGTTATACCAAGTGCAATTAGTGGGTGCGGGTAAAAGGGGGGTTATTTTACCCTAAATTTATATAGCAATAAGAAAATGGAGTGGAATATGAGGTACCCATCAACTTGCAGACACTGTATTCCGTTGATTAATCTGTTTATTTTATAACTAAATTGACAAAAAACACAATATGCAGACACTTATGACATACCATGTCATATCAACAATTAAAATTTCAAATTTAAAGGACATTTAGCAATTGGAGAAGGGACAAAATCTTACAGCTGTTTCGGCCTAGCGTCGGCATGCCCCATTCTGTCCCTATAGCTCCTGTACGCTGGAGTAATTAATAGATGAAAATGGTGTAATGGGGGTACATGCATGATTCGCTAGGCCTCTTCAGAGATTTACAAAATTCAATGCAAATATAAAATAAGAATAAAAGTAAAAAATGAAAATATAAAAATATAAGGCACATAAAAAAGCCTACAAAAAGTATATAAAACCATAGAAATAGTTATAAAAACTCCAATATACATGCCTATGCATGTATACATTACCATACACAGTATACATGGATACAAAAACATAGCTAGATGAGTACATATATGTGTGCTCAGATGCACATACACAGATGGCTGCACATGCATACCAAAATAGTCAATAGTCACTGTCACCACATGTGAGGGGAACATACAGATATATATATCTATCCCCTCACACATACATACATATATGCATATTACAATTAAAAGGGTAAAGGTTTATCAGTTTATTAATTTATAAATAAATTAACAATTAATAATTTTTACCAAGCCCTTCAGTATGTAAACACCATTATCGGTGGAGAACTTATTTAAAAGTTCTTATACATTTATAAACATAATTAAGGGATCAGCAACAGTTGCTTCACCACATACCGAAGTTCAGAAATAGCAGCTAAAATGCTGAGACTCCAACAGATAGCATTACTTGTAACTCACAAAGGCAAAACAAGAAGAAAAAACAACGAAAACTAACCAGTCGAAATTAATCATAGACGCGTTTCTGGCTTAGGAGCGATAAACACTCCATTTCCTCATCAGTATGATATTGCAGTTGCAAATTCGACGGTGCTAGCAATTGTGCATGCATGACCGAGTGAACATCATGCATCGGCACAACTTGAAAACACCTCCGAACCTACATAGGCCAGCCAGTCCATTATCCCTCCTCAAGAAATTACCATGTGCATCACAAGCAATACCGCATGATGTTCACTCGGTCATGCATGCACAATTGCTAGCACCGTCGAATTTGCAACTGCAATATCATACTGATGAGGAAATGGAGTGTTTATCGCTCCTAAGCCAGAAACGCGTCTTTGATTAACTTCGACTGGTTAGTTTTCGTTGTTTTTTCTTCTTGTTTTGCCTTTGTGAGTTACAAGTAATGCTATCTGTTGGAGTCTCAGCATTTTAGCTGCTATTTCTGAACTTCGGTATGTGGTGAAGCAACTGTTGCTGATCCCTTAATTATGTTTATACATATATGTATATATAAATATTCCCATACATTCATGATCCCTGGCATGAACGTTATTCGTTGCATTTCGAAAGCTGTTTATATGTTAAAATTTGTTGGGTGCGTGCGTGTCAGTTCTGTATGTGGTGGAGGGGTCTATGTGGAAATTAGTTCTTGAGGAGTTGTTGATACAATAATAATAATAATAATAACAACAACGATAATAATAATAATATGCCAACTTTTTAAACTTTGTGATGAAGTACTCCGTTATTTTTTCCTATGGAGAAGATAAAGTCCTTCTAGTAGTGGGTATTAAGAATTCTGCTGTTATTTGGTGAGGGGTAATTTTTACTGCTAATTCCTCTCATCTAATTGGACAGCAGCAGAATTCTTAATACCCACTACTAGAAGGACTTAATCTTCTCCATAGGAAAAAATAACGGAGTACCTCATCACAAAGTTTAGAAAATTGGCATATTATTGTTGTTGTATCAACAACTCCTGAAGAAATAATTTCCACATAGACCCCTCATCTACATGTACATATAGATACATATCTGGGTGCATGACGTTGCAAAAAAACACAGACAAAATGATAAACAAGGTACAAAAAACAAGCAGGCCACATAGAGAACATATCCTTCATCAGCTGCCACCATTAAAACACTGGCGTTTCAAAGAGTTAGGGCAGGATGCATCGTTAAATGACTCTTCCCGCGAACACAAATTAAATTTCTTTCATGGAGGATAGTGGCGGACGGAAAACAAGACAGGAAAACGAAACGGTGAAATAAACAAACAAAAAGGCTGTACAGCCAGACGTGGAGAAGTGTGTGTATATCGAACTCTGTGAAGCACGAACAGGAGAGGCGAAGAAGTGCGTCCGAAGCTTAGGTGGTCAGAGACCGAAAATAAATGGCAATAAATGTGACCAGCAAGGGGTAGGGAGAAAGAGTAGCAGAGGGAGAAGAACAGGAGGAAGTAGAATATAAGTGAGCAACGAGAGGTAGAGAGGGAGAGAGATAATAGTAGTGACGGGGAGAGGCGAAGGACGAGCAACGAGAGATAGAGAGAGAGAGAGAGAGAGATAGTAGTGACAGGGAGAGGCGAAGAACAGTAGAGGGAAGAATGAGAGGGGGAGATAGATACAGAGATAAAGAGAGTCGCGTCAGAAAAATATAGTTCAAAACTTACTTGTAAAGGTAACGCATGCGTTCGATCGTGTGATACAAACAATACATGAGTATATGCATATATATGTACATGTATGTACATACCTTCATCTACATGTACATATAGATACATATCTGGGTACATGATGTTGCAAAAAAACATAGACAAAATGATAAACAAGATATATATATATATATATAAAGTTTGTTGGATTGGTAGAATTGTAAGGAAGTTTGACCAATAACTTTGCAGTATTTGTTTCAAAATCTCACCATTGCCTAGTTATGTGGTAGATTTAAAGTTTGACCAATAGCTTTGCAGTATTTGTTTCAAAATCGCCATTGTCTAGTTATGTGGTAGATTTAATCTGTTCACTCAGTTTAAAACCTCCACTACATGACCCCTTGGGTACTTTTCGTAGATCCCTCCCTACCTTTATTTTAAGCATTTAAGCCCAGTTTCTATATTGAGGATACCTCCTTTCTATCAGTCTTGGAAGCCTTGAAAGGGGTTAGGTCCATGGTTCTCCCTCTCAATGAGGATATCAGTTGCATCGACCCCTGTGCTTGACTACTACTTGATTTATCAACCCTGAAAGGTGCTGATACCATGTAAAAAGCACTTATTCCATTCTGTAATGTGGTTGGTTAGGAATGACATCCAGCCATAAAAACCCTGCTAAAACAGACAGTGAAGCCTGGTGCAGTCTTCTGCCTAACCAGCCCCTGTCAAACTGTCCAGCCCATTCTATCATGGAAAACAGACATTAAATGATGATGATGATGATGACATATATATTGAAGATGGGAGGGAGAGGGAAGGAGTGTGTGTGAGATGACTGTGTTGTGAGAGCCTGCAACTACGTAATGATGCTTCATTTATATTGAGATAGATGACCAGATTTTCCACCATTATATAATAAAATGTTCTATCTTTTGTGGTATTATTGTAGTTAAGCCATTATTTAGACACTGTTGAGGTTCAAATTGGTGAACAGATATCTCTGCGTTCAGAAGCATTCTTTCACGCGATGACGTCTCACGATGAATTGCAGGATTACATGCAAGTCACATGTCAGGCAATAAAGCTACTCAGGTAAAGTATATTTTATGTTTGTGTTATTTAAACTTATTAAAACCATCTAAGTTTTATACGAAACTGAGGAACATTGCTTATTTATCACTATGGTCACCATCATTTATGTTCACTTTTCATATTGGTATTTGTTGGCTGTACTTTGCTTGCATGTTTCAATTTTGTCTTGGTTTCTATGGATGTTCTTATCACCATTTAGTTTACAGTATATACTGGGGGTGTTTTATCATGGTACCAATACAAGACAGGTTGTCCTGTTCTTGACAAGACTAAAGAGTTCTTTTGGTACTACATCATTTCTGTTTATTTTCTGACCACTTCATGGAATGTTCAGTGTGCCTATTATTGTTGCTAGCGCAACAATAAAGATTTTTTATATTTTATTGCAGTTGCTGTCAAGGATTTTATTTGACTATATGAATCACGTTGTTTGGCCTCATACATATTTCATTGATCTTGTAAGGAGAGATAGATTTAACTTTGTTGGGGATTGAAACTAAGAATATAAAAAATCATCACCCTCTCACTCTCTTCCACTCTCTCTCTCTGTCTCTCTCTCTCTCTCTCTCTCTCTCTCTCTTATTCTTGATCATTCCCTATCTCTCTTTCTCTCTATCTGCCCCATTCCTCTGACTGGATAATCACGTCTGTCCTCCACAGCAACACACCTGTTTCTGTCTTTATTCCTGATATCTCTTTCTCTTTCTGTCTCAATCCTTCTCTTTCCCTCTGAATGGGTAATCATATCTCCTCTTCAGCAAGAGACCTGTTTCTATCTCTCTGTCACACTCTAACCTCTCATCACCTGGCACAAGGCCACCTTCTCCAAACCCCCGCCTCCGCAAAGAATCTTTGTTTTGCAAGTTACTTTGTGACCCTCACTAATACTAGTCCATGCAGTCCATACTGTAAAGTTGTCGGTGTTTGGAAGGGCATCCACTGCAAGAACCATGCCAAAACAGGCCTCGCCATTGTTGGTGCAATGCAAAAAATATTCAGTCCACTCTTTAAGGTTGTTAGTGTTAGAAGGGGCATCCAGTTGTAAAAACCCTGCCAAAACAGGCAGTGAAGCCTGGTGCAGTCTTCTGCCTCGCCAACCCCTATCAAACCATCCAAGCCATGCCTCTGTGGAAAATGGATGTTAAATGATGATGATGATGATGTTATCAAATACTATGAGATAATTTATCCTGTGTTCTTCATATATATATATAGCTGCTAGAATAAGAATAGCCTGGGCAAAGTTTAGAGAGCTCTTACCCCTGCTGGCGACAAAGGGACTCTCACTCAGAGTAAAAGGCAGACTGTATGACGCATGCGTACGAACAGCCATGCTACATGGCAGTGAAACATGGGCTGTAACTGCTGAGGACATACGTAAGCTCGCAAGGAATGAAGCCAGTATGCTCCGTTGGATGTGTAATGTCAATGTGAATACCCGTCAGAGTGTAAGTATCTTGAGAGAAAAGCTGAACATTAGAAGCATCAGTTGTGGTGTGCAAGAGAGACGATTGCGCTGGTATGGACATGTGGTGAGAATGGATGAGGATAGCTGCGTGAAAAAGTGCCACACCCTAACAGTTGAGGGAACCCATGGAAGAGGTAGGCCCAGGAAGACCTGGGCTGAGGTGGTGAGGCAAGACCTTTGTACATTGGGCCTCACCGAGGCGATGACTACTGACCGAGACCTTTGGAAATGTGCTGTGCGTGAGAAGACCCGGCAAGCCAAGTAAGATCGTTGCCAGTGCCCCTGGACTGGCTCTTGTGCAGGTGGCACATGAGATGCACCATTTTGAGCGTGGCCGTTGCCAGTACCGCCTGACTGGCTCCCGTAGGATTTTCGAGTGAGATCGTTGCCAGTGCCCCTGGACTGGCCTGTGCGGGTGGCACATAAAAGACACCATTTCGTGCGGGTGACACATAAAAGCACCCACTACACTCTCTGAGTGGTTGGCGTTAGGAAGGGCATCCAGCTGTAGAAACTCTGCCAAATTAGATTGGAGCCTGGTGTTGCCATCCGGTTTCACCAGTCCTCAGTCGAATCGTCCAACCCATGCTAGCATGGAAAGCGGACGTTAAACGATGATGATGATGATGATGATATATATATATATATATATATATGATCATCATTGTTTAATGTCTGTTTTCCATGCTGGTATAGATTGGACAATTTGACAGGAGCTGGCTAGGCAGGAGCCTGCACCAGACTTCTGTGTCTGTTTTGGCAGGGTTTTTATGGCTGGCTGCCCTTCCTAACACCAACCACCCAGCAGAGTGGACTGAGTGCTTTTTATGTGGCACAAGCACAAGTGAGGTTGGTTTTGGCAAGGTTTTAAACAGGGCGGGGGTGCCCTTCCAAATACCAACCACTTTATAGTGTGGACTGGATGCTTTTTACGTGGCATCAGCACTAGCAGGGTCACCAAGTAACTTGCAAGACAAAAATCCTTTTAGAGGGGAAGGAACATTGGAGGAGGTGATCTTGTGTCAGATGATGAAAGGTCATAGTGAGACAGAAACAGGTGTTTTGCTGTACAGGAGGTACAAGGTTACCCGACCAGAGAGAGAGAGATCAGGAATGTGAACAGAAACAGGTGTGCCACTGTAAAGGAGATACATGATTACCCAGCCTAAGGGACAACCAGGAGAACGAGAGAGAGAGAGAGAGAGTGGGAGACAGCAAGAGTACAAGAGGGAGAAGGAGAGGGATGGTGAAAAAATGCTGGCCACACTCACAAAGGATAATGATCAAAATATAGACGGGATGGTTGATTACAAGAAGAGACCGAGATGGTGGCAAGTTCCAGGGCATACCTTTGAGGTTCAAAGGTCATAATATAAGTAGCAGGACATTGCTAAAGAAGTGTGAGTAGAGAGTGGGGAAAGGGAATGCAATAAGTAGTGAAAACCTGGGTATATAGAGGGTGGAGGTGAGGAGGGGGCTACCAGATAGCTGTGAACAGGGCTGTGAGGACAGGAACTGGGAATGAGAGGTAAGCATAGTACATGAAAGAGATGTAAAGAAGTTTGTTGGGATAGGGTGTGTGAAAAGTTTTCTTGTTACATGTGGGTGGGACAGAAAAACGCATATATTTATAAATATGTAATAATAATTCCCATAAACCTGGTTTTAACCTGCTTTAATTCCTTATTATTTATCTCTTATTTTAATCTGTATTGATAATATTTTAATTCCATGAAATTTCTCCCTCTTATTTTTCTTACAAAATATAGTATACTAGCAGTATAGCCCGGCGCTGCCCGGGATTAAGCTAGGATTATTAAGTGATCAAGTGCTTTATTTCAAACCAAAATAAGTAACATCGACATCAGATTTGAGCGAAATCCATTGAAATTGGTTTGGCTGAAGATGGTTTGCTGGCAATTTGATTGGGAAATCCCATAAGGAATCAGTTAATTGGTTATTTCCACTCATTGACTGTTTTCTTTTTAAAGTTGCATTAGAGATCTGTATAGGAGAAGGTTGATCTGAAGGTTTGCATTGGGGATCTGGATTGGAGTAACTTAGGAAAACTTACCAACAGCCTTAACCAAAAAATAAGGGGCCTGTCCCTTCTAGGTTAACTCTAACCCTAAACTCTAACCCTAACACCCTAACCCTGACCCTAAAACCATAACCCTAACACCAACCCTAATCCTAATCCTAACCGTAACCCTAACACTAACCCTAATCCTAACCGTAAAACCCTAACCCTAAGCTTAAAACCCTAACTGTAACACCCTAGTGGAAATTGTGCGGGTGTTAATCTGAAAAATTACCAAATCCTTTTTGTTGTCCGAATAACGGGCTTGGGGTGTGGGGTGGAAGCCTCGGAAATTTTACCCATTTATATTGTGTAATTCACTGACAAATTGTTACATACACCTCTTTGTTATATTGTTGTTGTGAAATATAAACAAAACTCTTTTGCTCCAAAAGTAGTATATGTGCGTGTGTGTGAGAGTGAGAGGGGGGAGAAAGATGAACAATTAAAAATAAATAAATGATTTGTTAGACGCTTTCTGTTTCCCTCTTCCACTTTTTTGTTCCTTTTTTTTTGTGTTAGACGCTGGCAAACAAACTTTATCTTGGTTACAAACATTTTCTTTGCTTAGACGCTTTGTCTCCCTCTTCCACTTTTTCTTTTCTTTTTTTTGTTAGACACTAGCAAACACTCTGTAACTCCCCCTCTTCTTCACGCACATACGCAGTTTGACTTCGTCATGTCAACAAACTTCAAAATTGGTAAAAGTTATGGTTGAAAATCGATTTTTATAGGTATACGCAGGTACCTCTGAGAGAAAAAGTTGACAAAAATGCAGATAGGGTCATGATGAATCTCCTAAAATTGGAGCGACATGTGTGCTAATTTGTGGACGTGCATAAAGTACAATCACGTACACACACACACACACACACAGACACACACACACACACACACACACATCCTACCTTATATGATTATACCATGCATTTATCCCTGTAATGTATTATTAGTACATCCTTTAAATAGCATATTAATTCTTTGTTATGTTTACAATTAACTCTTTTATTTTATTGTATTTATTGTATTTTGTCTTATTTGATTTAATTTACTTATTCCTTCACCTTTATAATTTCTGTATTAAATTATATTTTGCATGTAACTTGATCTATCTAATTTTATGCATGTTATGTCTTATAATATATTCTGAATAGTTTATTTGATTTAATTTACTTAACTTATTCTTTCATACTTTATAATCTTTGTATAAAATTACATTTTGCACATCAGTTGATCTACCAAATTAAATGAATGTTATGTCATATAATATATTATAATTATTTATGAAAATTAAGTGCTTTTGGTAAATCTCATATTACCTCCCCTTATGTGTTTAACACAGATTATATGACTTAAGATTATATATATATATATATATATATATATATATATATAAAGAGAGAAAAGGATAAAGAGAACAATGGTAAAGTTAGAAATATATTTTATGGATAAAGTCTTACAGCTGTTTCAGGGAAAATCCAATGTATCCCTTCATCGAAGACAGAAATAGTAGAGGAATGGATTATTACATCTATAAGAAGAGAGTTGTAATAGGAAGTGAGAGTGATGCGCTGAAAAAAGAAAAAAGAAACAGTACTTGGAGTGTAGCTTCATTCCAGTAGTAAACATCCATGTAAATAATCCTTGTGGGTATTTTCCGGAGATAATTGTAGTAGCAAAGGTGGATATATGTCATATCGTGTCCGGAGTATACTGTGCGTTGTTTATTCAATGAATAGCCCAAATCAAGTGAGAGTTGTGTGTAGGGTAAAGAAGTCAAGTCTTAAGACAGGAAGGAAAGGGGAGAAAGAAGTAATTCAAGTGAGGAATAGTAGTGAGTGGTTGTATGGTCAGTTAATCTGACAGGACAGAGAGAATAAGTATAGGAAGTAAAGGAAGAATGAGGGGGTGGAGGGATAAGTTTAGTAAGTAAGAAGGAATGCGAGGAGGTAGTGTGGAGAGGTATTTATATGTGTATGTTGTCAGGCTATAAGTGGTGAGGGTGTGGGTGACATTCTAAAAATAGTATTAAAGGAAAATAGGAGAGAAAGAATTAGTAGTAATATGTTCTAAAAATAGAGCTAAACCTAATTTCAAGATGGTCGAAGGGGGATCAGCTGCTACCTAGAGTTGATTGTGGTCATCAACGGAGCCTGCAGGTGGTGGTGGTGTTAGTGGCAGTATAAAGGAAGTAAATTAGGAAAAAATATAATATTTAGTAGTGATAGGATCTAAAATGAAATAAATCTATTCTAAAGATGGTAGAAGGGGGACCATTTTGCTAGGTCGAATAGGTTGCCTATAAGGAGTTGTGTGATTATGTTGTGTGGTCATTTGTGCATTTGTGTCTGTGATAGAATTTAAATGTATGGAAAAAACGGTGATTGCAGGTGCTAAGTGCTTCGTTATATCGATTAAGTAGAGTGGGAGAATTGTATTTTAAAATATGGAACGCCTCCTTTAAGCAAAGCTTGCAATTAGAGCGCTGGCCCTGGTATGGAATTCCAGAGTCCAGGATGGACCATTTAAAGTATACTGGGTATTTGTGTTATTGAGGTGATGAATGTGGTTGGCTTGGCTAGTGTTGTAGATTTACTGTGTTTGTCATATCTAAAAGAGTTCAAATGGGCTGCGTAGCGTTGCTTGAAGTTTTTAGTTGAACCTATGTATGTAGCTGTAGAGTTATGTAGCAGATTCGTTACAGTGCATTTATATATTACGTTATATCTTACGCAATGCGTTTGTAGCAGGCAGATAGTCCCGGAGCGACAGTTACAAGTAGATGAGACTTGGGGGTTGGGCTCTGTGGTGGATGAGGCATTATTGTTGGAGGATATGTTATGTGAGGATGTAGAAGAATCTAGATCAATGGAATTATTGTTATAGTTATTAATCCCACCATTGTTATTATTATAGGATATGGTATTATTAGTATCGAGTCTTTTAGTGGGCTGGGATCTACTGTGGTCGTGTTTAAGTGTACGAATGTTAGTGTTAGATGCACGTATATTAATGTCTATGCTGGGTATATGCATGCGCCGAGTGCTAGTATTAGCATAGTTATGGTTGTGTGAGTTTTGGTAATAGAGTGAAAGTTTATGTTTATTAGAAGTTGCTATAATAGATTCGAAGTTAGGAGTGGTTGAATACGACAATTTCAAAGTGGTTCTGTTGAATATAGAATGGTATTTATGTTGTCGGGGGAAGTTAGAATCAAGTATTTTGAAGAAAGATTTAGCTAAGTTCCTAGTGTTAAGTGAGAATGGGGGGGTGTACTAAAGTATAGAGCGGCCACTGCTTTTTTGGGGGGCTCTGTGCATGTTGTAATCTAAGTATTTAGGTGGAGAATAGTTGTCCACATTTTTGGTGTAGCTAATTGCTTTATATATCTTAGATTTAGCTCTAGTGTTATAAGTGTGTTTGTGGGGTCTGTTGGAAAATGTGGGTGGTTGGTTGCGGTTGTGATTAATGGTATGTCTTTGGGATGTGATTTGGGATATAAATTGTTTAAGTCTGGTGTTATGGATGTATTTTATTTGTTGTTTATACAACGAATGGGGCAAAAGTAGCCGGTATACAGCACTTGCTCGGTATTACCTGTATCTTTGGGTTTGGTTGAATCCAATACCCTTCTTAACCTTATATATATATATATGTGTGTGTGTGTGTATAGAAGAATGACATATTTTATTTCTGATGTATAATTATGCTTATTTCTCCATTAGTCTTAGTCTTATTATTTCATATTATTAGTACTAAAATTAGTCTTATTATTTAGTACTAAAACGTGCCAAGTTAATAGCATATTGAGCTGATTCCTGATTCACTGCTTAAATACATAAATAATTATCATTACCTCTGACTGAATTTTAAGATATGCCGTTTAAATTTGTTCCGGCTTAGTTGTCTTTATATATATATATATATATATTCCCTACATCCCAGCTATGCATGAAGGCATTTTATGTAATTCATTGTAATTCATTTTGTTTTAAAGTATTTATTTTCTTAATATTACCCTTACCCACTTGAGCATGTTTCATAGCATATTTACTTCCAGTTTATTTAACGGAACATGGTATGTCTGAAACTTAAAATTTTAAAAATTCATTCCTACCTAATAGTTTATTATTATTGTTTTTTACCTTAAAGGCTTGAAATAAATTTTCTTAAGAGATGAATGGTTATAGTTTGTATTTTTGATATTTTCTCTTTTCACATTATTCTAGATTTGCTATTTATTCATTTATTTAAATTAAATTTTATTGCATTATGATTATAAACATAAACAATAAGTTATTATTATATTTAGAAACTATTTATCCCCTTCTCATAACTTCAATTAACACATACTTTGCCAGTGTTTGCTTCTACTTGACTTACATTTTATACCTTTAAGTTTTTGTATTGCAGTATTATAGATAAGTATGATATTATATGACATTATTATATATTTATATATACATGTATTTTTCTGCTTCCTTTTTTCCACTCCATTTTCTCCTCATTCTTTAAATATATAAAAATATGAACCACGGTTTATATGGTTACCTTATAGTTGAACTTTCTGTAGATTGGTAACTAACCAGTATTTTCATTGAGTGGTTGGCGTTAGGAAGGGCATCCAGCTGTAGAAACTCTGCCAAATCAGACTGGAGCCTGGTGTTGCCATCCGGTTTCACCAGTCCTCAGTCAAATCGTCCAACCCATGCTAGCATGGAAAGCGGACGTTAAACGATGATGATGATGATGATGATGATGATATGATCCCTTAATGAGGTTTATTACCTTTACTTGATTCTATATATATATATATATGTGTGTGTGTGTGTGCATATATACATGTGTATGTATATATATATATATATATATATTATAGTCTCAGGCTGATCAAAACCTTGTGAGTGGATTTCATACATGGAAACTAAAAGAAGGCTATCGTATATATGTGTATATTTGTGTGTGTATGTGGACCTCACCCCTCATTGCTTGACAACTGATGTTGCTGTGTTTTGTGATTCAGCAAAAGACACTGATAGAATAAGTACTAGGTTTACAAAGAATAAATCCTGTGGTCGATTTTTTGACTAAAGGTGGTGCTCCAGCATGGCTGCAGTCACATGACTGGAAGAAGTAAAACAATAAAAAAGCTATGCCATTTTAATCCCGAGCGAGGCCATATACATATATGAATATATATATATAAATGTATGTGTATTTTTTCAATGTGTACAAATATCACGGAAAAAATAAATAAATAGTTACCAAGGTGGTAAAGATTCACATAAGTGCCAAAGATGTTACAGCCTACTTATAAAGGTAGAAGTTCCAGGGTTTAGTGAAATGTTTTTGGTATAACATATATAAATTAAACGCAGATGTTATTTGCATCTTTATACTTCCAACATATGTTCCAAAGAAAACATTGGTATTATTCCTGAGGGAATAAAATGGTGTAATACAATGTAATCATCTTGGTAGGGAAAAAGAAAAACAAAACACATCAATAAGCCATTTTAACCGAATTTGATTACCACGTATATGATGAAGGGAACATAAGTTATTTTTTAAAAGACCGTTAATAGATTTAACGTCAAAGGCAGTTTAGAGAAGGGGGAAGAGGAAGAGAAAGAAAGAAATTAACAGAAAATTAAGTGTGGAGAAATATAGTGTGAAAGATGGGCGGAAATAAAGCTTAAAGGCGTGTAAATAGATATATGTAGTGGAAATGAAATGTAAGAAGACAGTCAAAAGTCAAATTTTATAGGCTGGTAGAAACTACTTATAGGAACTGAAGGTATGTTTTTGTCAATGTTTGCAATGATAAACACATTCTTTAAAGGTGTTTACAAGAGAATTCTCCGAGAACAGAATGAGTTACTGTTCTTTGGTACAGAGCGGACAAAAGGATTTACTTTTATCATAAGGAAAGGGTCTAGATAGAATATTCCATTCAAAACCAAATTGCTTATTAGAGACCAAATTAATTTACTAAGCCCAGTATTGTTGCATTTATCCATATGTCTAAATGTAGAATAATGGTTAGGTATACTTTTGGACAACTGAGATGAAGAACTACCTATGTAAAAAAAGACATCAGAACTGGAAGTCATTTTACGTTGATAAACAGAGTTTTTAGTCTTAGAATTACTGCTAAGGACACAAATGCAATTTGAATTTTTATCAGAGATACTAATATTGTTGTTATTATTGTTCAAACAATGGCTAGTGTTAATAACATCAATGTTATTATTTTCATTAAGTGGATTTGTATTTAACAACTTATTGTTATGCAAAGAGATGTTTTGTGAAAGGTTTTTGGTGTTTGAAAACCCTATTCTAATTCTGTGTGAATTAATAATGGAATGATATCTTGAATTTTGGGAAAAATTCTTATCTATAGCTTCATGAAACTGATAAGAGAGGTTGGATTTGATCTGCTTATCATATGGAATTATCAACCAAACAGTTTTACTAGGACTTAACTTATTATTCGGATAATTATCTTTAAAAATCCTAGATTTACTATCATAATGTAAAACGGGTCTTAAAGAATGGTTATCTCCCTTACACTGCAAAACTATATTTTTCGATTCAGTGTTGTTATCCGAACTAACATTTATATTGTTATTACTGTTATGACACGCTTTCATGTCCTGATCAATAGAGATAGAATTAATGTCAATGGGGTTAGTGTAGGTAATTTTTTTCTTTTTTGACCTGCTTTAAGTAAGGGAGAGTTATAACATTCAACTTTATTGTTGAAGATATCAACACTGGCAGATAATCTAGAAAGTCTAAGTGACGAACTTATCCACACCCACCAGCTATCTTGGTTGAAGAGTATTCAAGGTTAGAATACTCAACATCCCACCAGAGATAAGCACCTGCTGGTTGGTGGCTGCAGTTCTCTTTGACATAGAGGAGAAAATCACGATTTTACAAATACAGAAGATACACAAGCAAAAGTAGTTAGGATGGGATGCAGCGACTAATACAAGCAGACTAACTAAGCGTTGAGGCTATCCTAGACTACATAAGCCTACCAAGTGGCACAAAGCTTCATGTGGCTGTTGAGGGCAGAAAGCCAAAATGGCACCTGTGCAAGGACACAAATAACCTCAAAGCTTTCTGCCTACAACAAAAGAGAGAAGTGAGCCACCCCATTTTTGCTGACGTCACCATCACCACAAAAACAGCAACACCACCAGCAGAAGCAGGTAAATACTACAGCTTCAAAAACAACAGTAACAATAGTAGCAGCAACTGCAATCATAGTAGTACTGACTGTAGTAGCAGCAACAAGAAGAATAACAACAGTGGGGGCAAAAGCAACAAGCATAAAAGAGAACTCGCCAACATCTATAGCAGTAAAAACAACAGCATCTGAATCCTCAAAACAACTTCTTCAACAGAAAAACAACAAAAAGTTCTGCATGATTTGCCCCTCCTGTGTTCAAAGCAATTAGACATGTCCTTCAGTGAGGGGGAACAGGAAGATCCTAATTGGCAAAAGGTTTATAGGTCAAACAAAAGAAAAAGTAACACCGACATCAACACAAAAAACTGGCTGGTATGACCAGAGGGGCAAGACACAATCAAAAACAAATTTTCAAATATCTCCCCTAATAGCAGCCACCTCAGTACTGTCAAGAACATCATCCCCATCACTACCATCACCACCACCACTATCACAGGCACCACCATCATAAGCACAACTCAATTCACAATTTTTAGATTGCACATCTCAACACCAGCAAATGTCAAACATTTTGAGCTACACAAACAATAAAAAACTAATGGAACACATATAACTATTTAGACATCATACACACTGACCTTATTACATCAAGAAACAACACACCAACACACATGAAAATCATAGAATCATTGCAACACACATACAACACCATCAAAACAAAATATTGTGAAGGAGAATGGGGTGTTCAGAAAGATATGAATAAAAGAATATATTAAGATCTGCTTGTGGAAACATCCACACATACCTATGGAGATGAAGCATCCAACCCCCTCCTCGTCAACTAAATTACTGTAAGTAGCTTTTTCCACTTCTACACGTTAATCTAACATGGTCTTGCTCAAGTCCATCTACCCAACAACATCAGGTCATTAAGTGTCTATGTAGTGGCGATCAGTGAAATCAGACTCTACAGCTGACAAGCTTTCATGCCCATTTTCGGTGGATATGAGATATACTTGTAGTGAAATATATTGTTAGTACAAGGTGTTGATGTGACTGTGTATGTTATTAAAAGAGTACATGGAGAAATGAAAGAAATTCAAAATCTATATATTTACTACATAAAAATATATTTTATTCTTCTTTCAATGATGAGGCATGGAATCAAACTGTAGAGGCTAGTTGAGTGAAGTAATCTATGCAAGAAAGTTCAGAGATAGAAAATGTAGAATAACAGTTAAGTGGTGGTGTAGAGAAATAGATGTACATAACAACAACATGAATGACTCTAAGTCTAATTGACTAAGGAGTGAAAAGATGGGTTAGCAAGCTGTTTTTATTAATGGAACGCTAGACATTCTAGAAACTTCCAAGAGAAATGCTAAGCTTCTTGAATAATTAAGATTCACGTCTCATGACACAGATGCTTTGAGAAACTTAGAAAAGGGAGATTACTCTATGATCTTTCTTGCAAGGGAGATCAATCAACTATTTATCTACCTACATCACTACCCCCCCCCCCCCCCCCCCCGGGGCAGAGGTAACAGTATACAATCATGAAAATTACAAAAATGTATACATCATAAAATGTCAAAGCATAGAAACAATATCACAGTTCAAAAGTAATAAATGTTTGTTAAATTCTTGGGCCAGTGCACATGTCTGCTGTTTTTGATAGTCAAAGTTTGTGAGGTTGAGTGTAAAGTACGCATTTGTAATGCTGTGTGTTTGTTGTCTGAAGTGAGGGTGGAAATATTTTTTTTTTATGTGAGCCCTTTTTTGCCTATCAACTGAAATAGTGTCTTTATGACCGTTAAGGTCTAAGGTGAAAACTTTATCTGTGCAAGAAAGCGCATGAAAGGTCCTGCATACTGTGCTGTTAAAGGATGTTTAACAGCATCATTGCGGACAAAAACATGATTCCAGGAAGAATAGTCCTTAGGTAAATATGTTTTAATGTCTTGTTTTCTGGTGTTCATATGTGGTAACCTTGACATATAATCATGCAAGCGTTCAACGAAACTTGTGGTGTCAGTATATTGCGTGTTTGCAGAAACAATCATTTGACCAGGCAGCATCAAGGAAGAACCATAAAGTAATTCTGTTGGAGAATATCCAATATCTTCTTTGACAGAAGAGCGGAGACCTGAGAAAACAATAGGAAGAAATTCAATCCATCGAGATGAATCAGCAGAAGCACACAATGGAACTTTAAGCTGTCAGTGAAATCTTTTGATCATATCCGTTTGAAGCTGGTTGGTAACTGGTTACTTCCTAAAATCTTGGTAAGCTCCTGGAAAAGCTTAGCTATAATTGACGTCTGTGATCTGTTGTTATTGGAACATGTGTTCCGAAACGAGAAATCCATCTTGTGACTAAAGCTTGTGCCACAGTTTGAGAAGAGATGTCTATGAGTGGAATGACTTCTAGCCAGTGGAAAAAAAACGATCGATACAGGTTAATAAAAACATGAAGTCTTGACTCGCAGGCCAAGGTCCTACTGTATCAACATGTACGTGCTAGAATCATGCATCTGGATTGGAGAAAGTCCCTAACAGCACATGGATATGTTTATGTACCTTGGATCTTTGACAATTGACACAGGTGTGAGTCCAATTAGGTATGTCTCGACGCATGTTTAGCCAAATGAAATGAGCTGAAATAAGCTTCAATGTTGCTGTTATACCAGGATGTGAAATATTGTGTAGTGCTGAGAAAACAATATGGCGATGCTTTTTTGGAACTAAAGGGCAAGGTTTACCAGAAGAAATATCGCAAAGGATCTGTTTGTTTGATGTTGCAACTGGGAGAAATTGGAGGTCAAAAGGATTTAGTTCTGGTTGTTGTATATTAATCAAATCAACGGATGGTTGATCTTGAGACATTTCGTTCAAGTTAATTTCTGTAGTTGAAAATAGTGCATTGACAGGTAAACGGGATAAAGAATCTGCAGCAATGTTCTCAGAACCTGGAATGTATTGCATATCACTCATGAATTGTGAAATGTAATCCAAATGTCGAATGTCCCTCAGAGAAAATTTATCTGGCTTGCAGTATAAAGTGAAAGATAACAGCTTGTGGTCCATAAATATTGTGAAGTTTCCCCCTTCCAAAATGTGTTAGAAGTGTTTAACTGAGAGTTGAATAGCTAGCAGTTCACAACTGAATGCACTATATTTAGTTTCAGCTGGTTTTAACTGCTTAGAGAAAAATACCAGACATTGCTATTCACCATGGTGGAGTTGTTGAATGACTGCACTGATGCCAATTTTGGATATGTCAACTACAAGATAATTTTGGCATTAGGAATAGGGTGAGTCAACATCAGAAGGCTGCATATTCAAATTATGTCTGGGTCATCAATTAATGTACTGAAATATATAGTCAGTACAAGGTGTTGATATAGCTGTGTGTATGTTATTACAAGAGTTCATAGAGAAATTAAAGAATAAATTCAAGATCTATATATTTACTACATAGACCTGGTCAGCACTGCTCTAAAAGAATATGAGGCAGTGACAGGAGCAAAAATTAACTAAGAAAGGTCAGTGGGCCTGCAACTTGGCACCTGGAGAGGCAGGTCCATGCCATCCAATGATGTCGTGGGAGGCTGGATGGAGAGACCAGGGAAATTGCTCAGGGTCTGATTTGGTCCAGTTCTCTAGGTGGAGAAGAACTGGGATGAGGTAATGAGCAAGGTGACCAATTTCACCAGAAATGGGCCAAGTGAAAGCTATCCCTGAAAGGTCAGGCAGAGGTGGTGAATGCATACAACATCTGTCATATATTATTGCTTGACCATTGTGCCTTGCCTCAGTTTATGTCTGACCAAATGGAACATGTACTCTTCTACATTCTGTGGAAAAGGCACATTCCACTGGTCAGGCACCACATTTGCTGTCAACACTTGCTGAATGGAAGGTTGGGCATGTGTGCAGACATGCACAGAGGCTGCAACATCTCCAGTGCATCCTAGATGGTGAGCAGCTGTGGTCGTTATTTATCAGACGCAATTTTTCACAGCCCATCGCTTTGTCTGAGCTGCAGTCCTGGATCCAAATGTAGACCAAGACAAAGTGCCTGGCATCTAGAGTGCTGTTGGTGGAAGTTCCATTCATGTGTCCTATAAAGGGTTAGTAGTGGCCAAGCGTGACATCATTCTTGGGGATTCTTTGGGAGTTGATGAAAATGAGTTAGCTGGTCTGTTCCAGAGGACTTTTGGGCCAAGGCCCATGGATAACTTCCAGAAATCCCTGGCCTAGCAGTGCTACAGGGAGGCATTACCAGTTTGGAATAAATGAAAGTGCTGTCAGCCGGGCTTGCCCGAGGTGCATGCAGAGCGATGAAACTGTTCTGGATGCTCTTGTCCAGTGCCCAAGCATTGCTGACTTGTGAGTTTACATTGAACATCTGCTGTAGGATGGATCCGGCTATCAGCTGAGTCCATTATGAAAATTGCCCCACCACCTTCCTTTGGTCTGGAAGGGCAGGCAGTGTTTCTTTGCCTGGTGGTCTTTGCAAAAAAAGTTGAAAGGGCTGAAAGGAAAGTGAGGGTAGAGAGGAAAGTGTTGCTTTCCAGCAATTTTGCTAAAAGGTTGGTGAATATAATGCAAATGGCCTGAGTGAACAGGCCTATTTTAAGCATGCAGCTCTAGATTGAAGGTAGACGAAATGGAAAGGGCACTTGCTCTAGAGGTCAGAGCAATAGTGGTTTTTGTGGGCTTTCCACTAGCAGCTATTAGAAGTTTCCCTCTTTTGGGGATTTATTTGTTACAATTTTTATTATTCCTTTTTACATGAAGCAATCCCACTCTATTTGTATTGTATTGTCCTGTACCATCCCAAATCTTTTATATGAACCCTCAGTGGTTAATAAAGAAAGGATTATTATTAATATATGTTTGACTTTTGCTTTGTATTTGTACAAGTTGGCTCCATGTCTCACCCAGAGACCTCAAGAGACAACAAGTTAGAAGTTCATGTTGGTGTTATGCCTAGGGTGTCATATATTTGGTTTTGTACATAATATTGTTCTAGAGAATATAATCATCATCATCATCATCATTAAAGTGGCAAGCTGGCAGAATCATTTGCACACTGGACGAAATGCTTAGCGATATTTTGTCTGCCTCTATGTTCCAAGTTCAAATCCTTTTGGGGTTGATAAATAAGTACCAGATGAACACTGGGGTCGATGTAATCGACTTATCCCCTCCCCAAAAACTGCTGCCCTTGTGGAAAAATTTGAAACCATTATTATTAAGGCAGCAAGCTGGCAGAATCAGTTGCATGCTGGACGAAATTCTTAGCAGTATTTCCTCTGTTGCTATGTTCTGAAATCGACTTTGCCTTTCATCCTTTTGGAGGTCAATAAATTAAGTACCAGTGATACACTGGGGTTGACGTAATCAACTAGTCCACTCGCCCCAAATTTCAGGCTTTGTGCCTTTATTAGAAAGGATTATTATTAAGATGGCAAACTGGCAGAATCATTAACATGCCGGGCAAAATGCTTAGCAACATTTTGTCCATCTTTATGTTCTGAGTTCAAATTCCACCAAGGTCGACTTTGCTTTCATCTTTTTGGGGGTTGATTAAAATAAGTACCAGATGAGTACTGTGGTCGATGTAATCGACTATCTCCATCCCCCAAATTTCAAGCCTTGTGCCTATAGTAGAAAGGATTATTATTATTGTTATTATTAAGATGGCAAGCTGGCAGAATTGTTAGCATTTGTCCTTACATTCTGAGGTCAAATTTGCCTTTCATTTTTTGGGGTCAATAAAATAAGTACCAGTTGAGTACTTGGGTTGATGTAATTGACTAGCCTGCTCCCCCAAATTTCTGGCCTTGTGCCTATAGTAGAAAGGCTTATAATTATTATTTTATGAAAACACACAGCATATTTTGCTGGGTATGATGGAAAGTGTCAGCTGTCCACAGCCAGCAAACTAAGGTGATACTTGTTTACTGGTCATGCTTCAAGGACCTTGTGAAGAATTCTTGCAGTTCCAAGCAGTGCTGATTTTTGTAGGTATTCTTCTTTTACATTTGTACCAATCTTTTAAAGCCATGTTGGTAGTTGTGTGCTGATTCTTCCAATTGTGCCGATTACTATTGGTACCATGTCTTCTCTTATTGACCACAACCTTCAAATTTCCCACTTCAAATTGTCATTCTTGTTAATTTTTTGTTCTTTCTCTTTGATCTTGTTGTCACAAGGACATGCTATGTTGATTATCATACATGTTCTTTCTTTTTTTTCACCACAGCGATATCCAGTTTCTGATGTATGGTTAGGTAATCACACTGAATCATTGCATCCTGTAGGATTTTGTAGTTTTCTTTCTTGGTGACTCCTGGGATTTGCTCAAACCACATTTTTGCTCTTTAAAGGCTGTGATTTCCACAGAGCTCCCAATGGATCATTCTTGCTACATTGTTATGTTGTCTTTTGTATTCACACTCCTCTCACCACAAATTCTGAATTTGTTGCTGATGGTAGTGTTGTCAATTCTGCACTTCACATAGTTAGTCCTTAATGCTTGTTCTTGAGCTGCGCATATAAGTGCTTCTGTCTCTGTTTTCAGGTCACTCCTCCTCATCCATAGCCACTGATCTTCTGTATCTGTTTTGGCATTTGTATCTCTTGCAAACTGACCATACATTTTTTCCCTCCTTCCATGCTGTTTCTTCTTTTGTGTTCTTTTCCTCTTTTGAGTTTTTCTTTCTTTACACAATTATCAGTTTTAATGACCCTGGCCTTCTTCACATGTTTTAACTTGTTCCACAGTATTTTTTTTACATACCCACCTAAGCTGTTTTCCTCTGCTTTCATATAATCCTTACAACTGATCAAACCTCTCCCACCCTTTCTTCAGTACAGCTTATCTGTGTCACTCTTAGGGTAGAAGGCTCCATGCACTGTCAACAATTTTCTTGTCTTTGTATCCATGTTCACCAGTTCTTTTTTTTAGTCATTTTATGATTCCAGCTCCATATTGAAGTGATGCTATCACCCACATATTAACTGCTTGGATTTTATTCCATCTGGCCACGGATTGGCTCCCATGTTGGTGACACACGAAAAGCACCATTCGACCGTGATTGTTGTCAGTGTCACCTTACCAGCACATGTGCTGGTGGCATGTGAAAAACAACATTTGAGTGTGGTCATAGCCAGTGCCGCCGGACTGGCTCCCATGCAGGTAGCACGTAAAAACACCTTTTGAGCATGGTTGTTGCCAGAACCGCCTGACTGGTCCTCATGCCAGTGGCATGTAAAAGCACCCACTACACTCTCGGAGTGGTTAGCATTAGGAAGGGCATCCAGCTGTAGAAACTTTGCCAGATCAGATTGAGCCTGGTGCAGCCTCTGGCTCACCAGTCCTCAGTGAAACCATCCAATCCATGCCAGCATGGAAAGCGGACATACAACGATGATAATGATGATGATGATGATGATGGTCAGTTTTGAGTGCAATACCAATCTTAGTCTTCAGAAATATTCTATCCTCAGTTGCTATTTCATTTCCTTCACCATTATCTCATTTAACTCTAGTATGCCCAGGTATTTGTAGCCTTCTGTTTCAGTTTGTTTAAGCAGTTCTCTGTCAGGTAATTATTATTATTATTTTCCCTTTATCACAGGTTTTGTTGAGCTCCTGGAGTCTTGCATGCATAGTGGGCTTTTACTACCTGCAGCCTACGGTACCATACTATTCATTCTTTTCAGCTATCTAATACTTTCCTGATTATTCTGGCTGTGCCAAGGAGGCAAACGTTTTGTAACAGTTCTACTGGGCATTCTATTCCAATTTCCTGTATATTCCTCTTGATGCCTTCTGATACTCTTCCCAAGGACCCAACAATAATTGGCACTATCTTCACTTACTTCATTTTCCATAGTCGGGATATTTTGTACTTAAGAGGGTTGTATCTGTCCATCTTTTTGTCTTCCTCATTATTATTATTATTATTATTATTATTATTATTATTATTATTAAGGCAGTGAGCTGGCAGAATCATTAGCACGCTGGGTGAAATGCTTAGCAGTATTTCATCTGTCAATACATTCTGAGTTGAAATTCCGCCGAGGTCGACTTGGCCTTTCATCCTTTCAGGATCAATAAATTAAGTACCAGTTGTGTACTGGGGTTGATGTAATCGACTTAATCTATTCCCCCAAATTTGAGGCCTTGTGTTTCCAGTAGAAAGGATTATTATTATTATAATTGTTGTTTGACTTGACTCAGGATTAGTTCTATTTCTGTAGTATTTATGTGGGTAGTGGGTTACCCTAGATATCCACATAATTTCAGTAAGCCATCAAGTACTCAAAACCTTTCTGATGATCTTTCCCTTTCTTAAGAAGCAAATCTTCAGTGGAACCTCTGATATTCCATTTCATTTTCATGTGTACAACCTTTACAGATTTCATATTCCAAATCTTTGCAATCTCAAATTTTAAGAGGATAAATTGTTTTTAATTTTTCATCTTTCTTCAAAATCCTGGAATCAAATGGGCATGGTAGAATAATCAGTAAGGAAATTCACTTTTCCTTGTCTATTATTGTTTTATCTTATCCATTTGAATTGAAAAATCCCACAAAATATTGCATTTTTCTGAATCAAGTACTCTTTCTACCTAAGGATATGATATCTTATGTGCTTCCAGCTTTAAATTCCCATTTCTGACAAAGCTTCCAGTGTAAAACTTTCACCACTTGATCATGCCTTCATTTCTTATATTCTCCCCAGGCCAACTTGTGTGCCTTTGTAGTGTTTTATCCCAAATTCCTCATTATTATTATTATTATTATTATTATTATTATTATTATCATCCTCCTTGAGCTGACAGAATTGTTAGCTCTCTGGACAAAATGCTTAGTAGCATTTCATCTGTCTTAACGTTCTGAGTTCAAATTCTGCTGAGGTCAACTTTGCCTTTCACCCCTTTTGGGATCAGTAAAATAAGTGCCAGTTGAACAGTGGGATTGACATAGTCGACTTACTTGTTCCCCTGAAATTGCTGGCCTTGTGCCAAAATTTGAAGCCATTATGATTATTATTATTATTGTTGTTCATTTATACAAGCTGTTCCAGTGCCACCCTCAGGTAACAGCAAGTATTATGGGTGTTATCTATGATTAGCAGTGATATATTGTGGGGAAAAGAGACCAGAATTTGAGAACTAAGATTCTGTTAAATTTGTAATATTTTAGTTTTGAAAAAGTTTTAAGAGGATCAGGTATTTGTAGGTTAACAATGTTTTTCTTAGAATGAGAACATTTTCTTTTATAGTTCTTATGCTTTTGAGTTTCCTAGTATTTGGCCGTAGTGTTCAAGAACACTATTTGGTATTCCCAAAGCTCCAGTGATCACAGGTATAGTTGTTGTTCTTAGAAGCCATATATATGAGGCCTCTATTTTAAGGTCCTTGTATTTAACTTTTCAAATGTTTTCACAGAAGTGTTGCAGCCTGCTGAGATTGACATATTTATTAGCAAATGTTTTGTCATTGTGATTGTTTTACCTAAATAGCTCAATCAGTTTGAATGTTAAAGTCCCAAAGAATGGTGGTGTCTTATTTTCTATTACTTTGGAAAACTTATGTTCCCACAATTTCTTCTTATACAGGAATCCAAACTTATAGCATATGATGCAATGCAACAAATACTGATCAAATCTATCATGGTAATTAGTGTACTAATTTGATCCATGCTAAACTGCAAATACTGCATGTCTACAATAGATACCTTCTGAAGAAGTTAACAAGCACAAATCTACATTCAGCAATTTAACTGCGAATCCAGGGCAACCTTTGCCTACTGCTGATATATTAGTGTTTTTGCACTATACATATGTATACAGATCACTGATCTTTAAGTAATATTGCCTGCATTGCTAATAATGAATTTCTGTTCATCCTGCTGGTTAAATGTGACATCAGTGATCTTTTAATCAAATTAAAATAAAAAATAAAACTAAGTAAATTTGAAAAATATTTATATAATCTAATTATATATATATATATATACACAAACAATATTCACACAATATTTCTATCATGGAAAGTTGTAAAACATCCCACTCTACATACTGCAACCTTGCAGAATGCACATGGGAAAGACGTTTCAACTGGCCGTCCACTGGGAGTTTTTCTTTGTTGATGTAGACATTCATGGCACTGCCTTTTGCGACCCCCGATTTTTTCTAATTTATGTAGATCGGCTGAACTCAGAGGAATATCTCTCTGGCAGGCTTTGCTTTTCCTTCCTGCAGTTATTTTTTTGGACGAATAACCTGCCCTCAACTGCGTTGCTACATCTGCTCGAAACTGCAGATGGTCACACCACTTGCGAACCCCTCCTGATTTGGTATATAATATAAATGCATTTACAATGCTCATGTTTACTATATACCAAACCAGGTATCACCACCATTTATTACCCGGTCTACCAACCGGATAATAACTCATCATCTGGTTCAGCCAATCTACACATGGTTGTGCACTGGTAGATAGAAAATTTATCTGTCTCTTATCTCTATGTGGTTGCTAGCAGATTTCCTTTCTGCCGTTAGATTATTTCACCTCTTTTTTAATTTTGCTTTTTTTTTATCCAACGGCAACCCTTTTCTACTAGCAATTACCGCAGCACACGTATACGTTACCACAGCTTCTAAATCTACCACAAGTTTGACCGAACTAGAAAATCGGTCAAAAAATAATATATGGCCCTGGTTATGGTATGGAAGTGATAAATTCCAGACCACATCGTACCCTAGGCCATGCTGACTAACATTATTGTCTCTTTTCCCTGTATAGAAGCTAAATCCACAGCAGTACCTAGTATTTGCTTCACAAATTTTCCAAACTTTGATCCCCTATTTTGTGGGCTTTCCTGGCATATGCTGTCGGAAGTGTATCCTTCCTTTATACCCCACCATACCCTCATCAACGGATACGTATCTCCTAGGATTGTAAAATGTTTTATATGCATTTTGAATGCAGTTGATGAGGGGTCTTATTTTAAATAAGGGATCAAAGTTTGGTTCTCCATGTACTGGGGTACTGCTAGTGTCTCTCACATGTAAATACTGGTTCAGTTTCACAAATCGTATTCGGGTCATAATACTGGAAACATACTGATCGCTAAAAGGCTCCTGTAATTTGTAATTCTGGGTAACTGTCTTAATACCCATAATAATATTTATGGCAAAAAATGCCCGTATTTCATCAACGATTGCAGGAAACCACAAGCTATCTTTTTTTCTAGCTTGTTTACATTCTGTGTAACAGTTTGTTTCTGCAGTGATTGCTTCAAGCAAGCATGCTAGAAAAAAATAAAAAATAAAAAGTCTAATGGTTTCACTTCTTGAGAAAGACTATGAGTAGACCCTGTCTCTTCAGAAAAATTGTTAATAAAAATGTGTTTTAAGTTTTTACTCCATTCTGGTGTAAAATCATCCTCGATGTCGCTGTCGCTGCTTTCAGTTTCTTCAGAATCGCTGCTTTTGGTTTTGGATACAGAAATATCCAATTCATTTTCATCCACCACATGCTTTTGTACCTCATTCATTCTTTTCCTCGATATCTCTATATCTTCTGTTGAAAAGCCTTCAAATTTGGAATCACTGCTTGATAGCATGAAACTCCTCTCTATTTTCAAAGTTGAAGAAAATTTATGCCAAAAAAAATGTGGAAAAAAATCTTCCAAAATTCACCGAGTTAAAATATCATGCCAAACAATGTCGGATACAATAACTCAACTGTTTGCAAAGTGAAATCATGTGTTTTCACGAATGTACTAACGAGACTTGGATTCAAATTTACATTTAAATAACAATGGATACACTCAGCTGGATATGACTGGATTGGTCTTATGGACCAAAAAATTTTTCGTCCGGCTACGGCCGGGTTAGTAATGAAAGGGTTAATACTATATGTCTATAAGAGATACTTACGCAAGGCTTTCAACATATACACGCTTTAAGCATGTAAACATATTGCTAACATATTGACCTAATAATGCTTCAGTCGTTAATAATGAATATATTATACACACACATGTGCACACAATAAGCTTCTGTATAGTCTACATCTACCAAAGTATTGTAGAATATAACTATATGGTGTAATGAAGTGGGATAGAACTGAAAGCCATGGAGTTTGTTACCACACAGTCATATCTATACCTCTTTTCTGTTTCTTAATTCTCACAAATTTAATACTTTATCTAGGGACAAAATTCATGCACTTGAAGAAACACTGGCAAAGGGGTCTTTAAAAATATTGAAGCTATCAAGAGCAAGGACAAATTATGCAAAACTCCACAACAAGGTAGGCTTCCTGGTAATTTTCTTACAGGTCTCTGATAACTTTCTTTAACACAATATGTATTTATATAAGTGATTGATAAGAGGAGTTGTTGGCAGAACTATGGAGTTGGTACATGAAATCTTTGACTACTACTCTTCAATTTATGGCACAACATACTGTCTCCTTTATCTGTAATTAGACTAATCACATATAAGTAGTAAATGTTAAAATGGAAACAGCATAGACAATTTAAAGTGGAAATAACATGTAAATTAAATCAAAAATTCAAATCCAAAATTTACTAACATCTTGTTCTTAGAGATAGAATTGCTTCTACCAAAGCCACCTTCATAGAAGACCTTAAATCTGATTTTATTGTTTTCAATGCAGAAAACAGTAAAATTGATATTTGTGAAACTGAGAATGTTAGTGCATTATATTATAGTTAGACATAGTGAGTAAAAATATACCAACTCCAACTTAATTAATGAAGTGACATGTTATACAATCAAAATTCTTTTATAACAAATACCGTTGAAAAAATTTTTCACTATAATGAATTTTTACGATCCTCAACAATAATGTTGTTGAAACAAGGCTATATGATTTTCACTATAAAGAAATACATTACAGCAAATATTTCAATAAAACAAATCAAAATTAGGCTCCTAGCATGGGTCAAATGGTTTGACAGGATCCAGCAAGCTGCAAAGCTGTGTCAAATTTCAAAAACAATGAAAAACAAAATTATTTTTCAGATAAGTCCTCTAAACAAGCCATGTAGATTGTGACAGGAGCAAAGACAATGCTGCTGTTAGAAATCCAGATGACGTGAGGACATGGTTGTGTTAAGAGTGTCTAATTAAAGGACCTATGAGGTCAGGCCATATAGTAGTGCTTGAAAAGATGGAGAAAAGGCTATAGCATACTTATGGGCTAGAGGCTGGAATGTGCCTGCTAGTAATTTTAATGCCTATCAGTTGGGTAACTTTTCTCAGGGATGCAGTCTAGGATGTCTGTGTATGTAATAGCAGCACTCTCAAATGTGAGAGCAGTATTCCATTGTTGGCTTCACTTGAGCTTTGTAGAGTTTTAGTAATTGTTAGGGCTTGAAATATTTTCTTTCCTCGACAAGAAAGACTAATCTTTGGAATGCAGTCCTAGCTATTTTAAGGATGTGCTTTATGGTCAGAAAGAAATTTTGCAAAAGCAAATCAGAACAGTCCAATTTATTTTGTTCTTTGCATATATGCTAATGATATGCAAATTTCAGAAGTCAAGCCAAAGTATCAGAAACTGTTTATAAATAAACATTCATAAGAATAAAAGTCTTCCAACTATGACCATTTTGACTTTTTTATGGAATCAGAAATTTTCAATTTTATTAGAAGGAAAGCTTCCAGCCTAGCCCATCCTACAATTTTTATTTATCCAATTTTTTTTTATCCAATTTTCCTAACATGAATATTATGCAAGTGATGCAAGTTCATTTCCTGTCATCCTTGAAAAACATGCCTGGCCATGGGAAAACATTACCTTGCTTGGAAACAGATGAGGGTTGGTAACAGAAAGAGCATCTGGCTAAATCTGCCTCAACAAATTCTCTCCTCCCCATGCTAGCTTGGAAAGGTAGACATTAACCCATTTTTTTTTTATTGATTCACAGATTGTTTTTTCACATTAGTAAGAAAAAAAGTGTTCTAACTATGAACATCCCTTTTACAAATTCATACTTCAGTTCAAATATGGATTACAAATCAAAATTCATAGGTAAGCAGCGACTGGCAAAAACCTGGGTATAAAAAGTGGTGGGGGCAAGCAGCTATATAACTGGGCAGTGAGGGCAGAAAAAAGGATTGGAAGACAATCATAGTTTATGAAGAGGAAATGCAAGGAAGAGAAAGATGCAGTTTAGTAGAGGAAATGTAGTTTGGTTTCTTGGGGTTGGGTGTGTGAAAAGTTTGTTGCTACATATGGATAGAACACAACACACCCAGTTTTGCTGATGTGGGTGGGTTTTCTCTAGAACCTCATATTGCAAGACATTTTGGTCCATTGTTATTTCCTTGATGAACCTCAACATCCTAAGATTGGTCCTCACCACTTCATCCCATGTCTTACATCCCACTCCTTTCCTATATATTCAACAGGGCCGTTTACCCGATGGAAAGAGAGTCTTATCTGCTTTCTTGCTAACAACAACTTTAGTCATTGCTAAGTTAATTTTAAGGCCCTTTGATTTCAGGTTTTGTTTCCAAACCCAGAACTTCTCCAATTCTGCTCTAGATTCTGCAATAAGAGCAAGATCATCAGCATTAGCAGTTCCCATAGGCATCCAATTTAGAATTTCTCTTTTAAGTAAGAGTGGACTAAAAACTGATCCCTGATGAACTCCAACTACTACACTAAATTCATCACTATATTCAAGGCTGACTCTCACCTTACTGACAGCACTGCTGTACCTGGCTTGTACAGCTCTGACAAGTCACTCCTCTACTCTTAGCTTCCTGAGAGACCACAAGATAAGAGAGCAGGGAACCCTGTCGAAAGCTTTCTTCAGGTTGATGAAGGCTAAGTACATTGGTTTACTTTTGGCCAAATACTGTTCTTGCAACTGTCTCACTAGGAAGATGGCATCTGTGTTACTTCTCCCTGGAACAAAACCAAACTACATTTCATCTAAGACGTAACTCCCTGTAATTTTCATGACCTGGCCCAGCTGTTTAATACCTCTGTAGTTATTTCTATCTAAGGCATCACTTTTACCCTTGTAGCAGCTAACTATAATACTACTACACCAGTCATTGGGGTTGATGTCTTCCTGAATAAACTGATTAACTTTGCGAATGACTTGGCTGTATCCCACACTGCCTGATACTTTAATCATCTTGGCAGTGATACCCAATGGTCCAGGACTTTCCCAGTTATTATATCTTTAATTGCCCTATCTATGATACTACTATCAACTCTGATACCTGGTCCCTCGATTGGTTCAATATTTGAAAGACTATCTTTGTAATCATTCTCCATATTTAATAAACTTTCATAATAACATTTTCATGCATCTTTCTTCTCTAAGTCACTAAGCACAAGTAGATCATTATCCATTTGCACGTACTACAATTTCTCACGTACTACATCTCTATTCTCTCTGATTGTTTTGCAATCCTGAACACCTGCTGCCTCATGCTGAATAACATTGGAAAACTTCTTACCTTCTGCTATTCCTTTTGCTATGTAAACCTGTCACTTAGCTTCCCTTCTGGCTCCCTGGTATAATGCTCTGCTTCCACCAGTTTTCCAGTCCTTCCAGATCTGTCTCTTCACTTTTATAGCACTGTTCACCTCCTTGTTCCACCACCATATCACCCTTGGCCTAGCTGGAACTTCGCACCAACTACAGATTTGGTTAGTGGCACCCAGTAAATTGTCATGCAGGAACTTCCAGTTATCCTCTAAGCTATATGTCCCCTCCTCCTCTTCCTCTCTATCATCAGAGGCTTCTGGTAGAATGTCTGTAAATTTTTGTTGGTTTGCTGGGTCTCAAGCTTCCATAATCTTGTCCAGCATGATTTATTTCTCCAAGTCTCTCTAGACTTAATTCTGAAGTCACAAACTAGTAGCCTATGTTGGGATGTACACTCTTCACCTTGGTCTGTCTGTGTGTGTGTACACACAGATGCATGCACACACACATATTAATATTATCATCACCATCATCATCTTTTCATGTCCATGTTCTAGGCTAACTTGGGTTGGATGGTCTGATAAGATCCAACAGGTCTGAGGATTGCATTAGTTTTCAGTGTCTTCTTTGGCATGGTTTCTATGGCTGAATGCCCTTACTAATACCAATCACTTTACTGAGTGTATTTGGTGCTTTTATTGTGGTACCAGCACAAGTGAGGTTGCCATGTATCTTGTAACTTCACAAGCTGCATGGAACTAGGGAGGCAACATTATGTAAGGTGATGAAAGATTGAAGTATGAAGGAAGGAGCTGGAACAGGTTTCTTGCTAAAGAGGAAAAGCATGACTGCTTGTATTATACAAGAGCAGGTTGCATAATTAGTCTGGAGCTGGAAAGAGAAATAAAGATAGTTGGGATGAAATGGTAGGGTGAGCCTAGAGATGAGGCAGAAGATTTTGGTGAGGAAGCTGTTAATTTTTAGAATGATATTGTAGAGTTGGTGCGAGAGCTTGAATATAAAACAAGTAGGATATGACTGGTTTAAATGCTAAAGGATTGAGCAATTGGCACTTCTTTATAAGCATTGCATGAGCATACTAATTTAGTTTCTCTCATGCACACTACATCTGATTCCTTATGTGCCCAATTTTTCTTTTAATACATATTTGTACTTTGTTGTTCATACACACTTATATTGCACTTGTAACAGAGCATGTTAGCTTCATTTCTTTTTAGTCTTCACATATATTCAGGACCCACATCTGGCTACTGTATAACATTGCTGTTCATACATAAAAGCATTATACAATCTGCTTTTCACTCTGTTAGGGAAACCTTTTGTCACTAATAAAGATAATAACTCTCTGAATTTTCTCCAACCTGTTCTTATTCTAGCAGCTATACTTTAAGAGCACTCTTCTCTGCTGTTAACAGAAGCTGCTCATTACTTCCAGGATCTACCAGGGTATTCAAGAAAATCTATACCCCATGCATTTTTAGTATTTATTGCTTCTGCACATCTGTCACATACACAGTCTGCTTTGTTAACTTTCCTGCAAGACCACTGCTTTGAGCACACTATATGAAATTCTTACCTATTCCTTTTCTACCTATTGAACAAAGCCATTTCCCTGATGGAAGCAGTCCTGTTTGTTTTCCTACTTATTAAAACTTTGGTTTTTGCTAAGTTAACTTTGAGGCCTTTTGATTTCATGCCTATTGTCAAGTTGACATCTTTGGCCTCCTTGATAACCTATTTTCTCTCTGTTCCACTTATCACTCATTTGACACTTCTGCATTTATCAACCATACCTTCAATAACTCATGCCTGTCTTGCTCATCTTTCAATCACTCTCTTTTTTTCACTCACTTAGTACTATGGTGCCTGTGTGATTAAGGATAATGTTCTGTTCATCCTTTTAGATGGGATGCCTACTGGATCTGTCTGACCTTGATTCCAACACTCCACTTCTCCCTTTCTCATTCTATGCCTCTCATCCATCTTGTGTCAAGGCATATGCATAAAGTACTTTATGAGATCTGCAATGTACTTCACATTCTTCCCATGGGCATTTGGCATTATCATCCACCATATACTGTCACCCTTTATCCACATCTTATTATCTATTACTCTCTCACTCTTATTCTCTCTAGTGCTGGTGCCACAAAAAATTCACCCAGTAGACACTAGTAAGTGTTAGGAAAGTCACCCAGCCATAGAAAACAAACCAGAAATGAAAATTAAAAGTAAGATGTGGTTCTCCAACTCATGTAGGAGTGCATGAATGATCCATCCAACCCATGCCATCATGAAAAGTAGACACAAAATGATGATGATGATGCTGTGTGTGTGTGTGCGAGAGAGAGAGAGAGGGAGAAAGAGATTGTAAATGGCGTTAGGTTTCTGAATTAGGTGTTTAGTGGGAAAACAAATGAAAAAAAGGCAGGTTAGGATAGATTATTGTATTTTAGAGATGTTTTGGAGATGCTAATTAGAATGTGTGTTTTTTTAACTCCTGTTTCTAGACTCTTTATAGAACCTCTAAGAATGGGAAGAGGGAGGGAAGATGAAAGGTGTCCTCAAACTGGAGACAAAGCCTAGATGTTTGCAACAGAGTAGAATTCACTAAGGGTACACAAGGTGTCAGGTGGTAATGTTAAACTGGATAATTGATTATTTATACCATCCAATTAGGCCATGACAGAATTTGAAGTCAATGCAATTATGTTGAAAAAATACCATAAGGTATCTTGTTTGATGGTCTTACAAATCTACCACTGAATTGGTACTTGTTTTCTCAAATCCAAAAGAATGAAAGAACTGGAATAAATACCACTGGGCATCTGTTCTAGTCTTTTTAAAGTCCTGCCAATCTAATGCCTTGGATTGGTACTTTTTTATTGACCCCTAAAAGGATGAAAAGCAAAGTTGACCTTAGTAAGATTAGCCAATGCTATAACACTCTGCTAATTCACCACCTAGAATGTAAGGAACCAGAGGAACAAGAATTTTAACAAAATTATTTGTATTTTCATTTCAGCTGAAATTGATATCGACTGTACATCAAACTCAACCAACAATACAGTTACTCTTGTCAACTAATGAGTTTGTAGGAGCCCTGGATCTCATATCTACTACACAAGAAGTCTTAGCTCAAGAACTAGCTGGTATTCATTCTTTCAGGTATGTCATTGATTTCCATGTAACTTTATATCATCATCATCATCATCATTGTAAGTTTTATGTATACAGAGTATAAACACACTTTAGCTGTTGGTAACTCAATTTTCATTTCTTTTTAGTTTTAACCCATTATAAATAAGGAAGGAAATCAGATTCAGTTTTGAACAAAGGAAATTTATCCTAAAGTGCTATTGGAAATTTGAAAACAATGAAAATGCATAAAACAGTTTAAGTGGGAGTTTCAAACAGATCTATCCACATGTCTAACCATCAGTTGAATTAGAGATAAGTTTGAAGCAGATGGAATTTTCAGAATGCCCACAAGAAATGTTTTAGAAGACTGCAGATATTGATGAACCCCACAAAGTAAGAAAGGGTATTAGAAACATATTGTTAGAGTTCAAGAAAATCTGCATGGCAAGTAGATCATGAGAGAGGAATCTCAAAGTCAAGCATCCGTCACATTTTAAATTGCTATATTTGGAAAGGTTGATAGTCCATGCTCCCAATGAAGATGATTGTGGATTTTTTGAGATTGGTACTTGGCAAGATGTGTGAAAGATTCACACTTTCCAACAAAGATGGCTTGGAATGATCGGGCTACATTTAAATTAAATGGCTTGATTAACTGTCACAGTTGCACTTACTGGTGACCTGAGAATCTGCATATTATGGAGGAACATCATGTTAATTTGCAAGGAGTTACTGTATCATCAAAAGGATTAATTTGACTATTCTTTTTTATTGTACTGTGACTGGTCCATATACTTAAACTTGCTGTGACATTATGTCATGCCAAGCATTCAAAAGAACTTTGATGGTGGAGTTTTATTTCCAGCAAGATAGTCCATCCCACACTACTAGAGTAATGTAAGGGCCTGCCTTGATGAGATTTTGCCAAACAGGTAGATTGGATGAAGAGGTTCAGCAGAATACCTCTCATGTTCACTGGACCTCACACCATTAAACTTTTTTATGGTGATATTTAAAAGAGTTTATGGTACAAAACTTGCAACAGTCAATGAATTGAGGACAGCCATAGAATAAGAATATGTACAAATACTAATGAAATGTTTTTTGATATTTGCAATTTCATAGCTGCATATTATCAGAAGTGCTTGGACGAGAACAGTCATAAAGTTTGAAAACTGACATTCATAAAAACAAAATGAAATTCTGTCTGTAGATTTTATTAAACTTTGAAAATGAATTGTATTTAATAAACACTGATATAATAATCATTCAATGTGTTTTTACATTTTTTGATATACCGTGCTTACAGTATAAGCAGTGGCATGGCTTTGTGGTTACAAAGTTTGCTTTAAAAAATCATCATTTTAGGTTCTCTCCCACTGCTAAGTAAACTTCTTAAACACACAGCCATCCCAGAACCTGTATTTTACTATTATCAATAATTATTTTTACAGGCATTTGGGCTCTCAATTAGCAGAACTTGAGAAAGTTATTAACAAGATGCTATTAGCAGAACTTAATAAATATGTTACTGCAAAACTAAATCGGCCAACAGTTGATCCGCAACCTTTATCTGATGATGTAAGTAATCAATGATGTTTTTTAAGTTTCAAATTTCTTTTAATATTAGAATTTAGTATTGTGTCTTTTTTTTATATGCTTGCGTGCATGTGTGCTTATGGCAATCAAGATTATTGAGATGTAAATTTTGTTCACATACAAATTATGTATATACATGAAAGTGTGTATATATGTTCATCAATGTTTGTCTATAATTTTATCATCATCATCTTTTAACCCTTTTGATATTAACCCGCCTGAAACCACTGGCTCTGTAGTATAAATATCTTGTTTGCAAAAGTTCTGAATTAAAATCTTCGATGAAACCTTAGTCACAATTTATGTTCCTAACACTATCTTAATGATAACTAAGTTATTTTCATAAATTCTTTGTTATATTTATAATTAATTGAAAGAAACACAGAACATCTCAACAGAAATATGGTAACAAAAGGGATAATGCCTGTCTTCTCTGCTAGTTAGGGTTGGATCGATTGACAGGATCTGATGGGCCAAAGGACAACATCATGCTTGCTTTGGCGTGAATTTGTGGCTGGACTTCTTTCTTAATATCAACCACTTTATAGAGTGTACTGGGTGCATTTTTTTCTGGTCCAACACTATTGAGGTTGCTATGTGTGGTATGACGTCAGTGTCTGGGGAGGCTGACCGGAAGGGCGAGTCGACCGGAAGGGGAAACAGGGCAGAGGGAGCCTCGATCGGCGTTCGTGCCCTTTTCGAACGGGGCAAGCTTCAAGGATCGGATACTGCAAGACGGACTCACAGTCGAGGAAAGGAAAACCGAGGTAAGGCGATTACATCTACTCGTACGCACACACCACAAGCTATTTCGGCACCACGGGCAGAAATTCGCCGCGATGGCAGCCACCAAGATTAGGATCGCCAGCGATGTGATCAGGCCTTTTAATGGCGAAGATGTGATGGCTTGGATACGAAAAATTAGGCTCGTTGCCAAGCTGCAAGGAATAAGTGATGTGGCGAGTCTCATGGCTCTGTACTTGGAAGGGAGCGCCCTGACCCTCTACCTAGAAATGGACGAGGAAGAAAGATTAAGTGCAGAGAATGTCGAACGGAGGCTGAGAGAGGCATATACGGAGAGCGAGTACGCTGCCTTCGTAAAGCTAGGAACGATTAGATGGGGGGGAGAACAGGTGGATGAATACGCGGCGGAAGTGCGAAGACTGGCCACGCTGGCTGGGTTTACGGGAGAAGGCCTGGACAGAGTGACGCGGCTGGCGTTTGTAAATGGATTCCCCGACGACGTAGGGATCCGATTACAGCAGTTGGCTGGCAGGAGGAAGATGGCGCTCAGCGAGCTAGTAGCGCAAGCTCGCGTGTTGACACAGCACGTCAGAAGGAAGCCGATAGCGATGGCGGCGACAGAGGCACGTTCCGACAGACGACAGCCTGAGAGCGGCGTGAGGAAGCCTACCGAGCAACGACAGCGGCCGTTCTCGAGCCGGTGTTTCAAATGTCAGGGGCCGCACATGGCAAGGGAATGCGCCGAATCGGGGCCCGTCTGCTATTGATGCAGGAAGACTGGGCACATCGCCTGTGATTGCGACCAGGGAAACGACCGTGGGGAAGTTGCTGCCTCTCAAACTTTCCCCACAACCAAGTAGAGGTGCTTGTGGAGGGGCTGCCCGTGGTCGGAGTCAAGGTCGAGGGGAAGAAGTTCAAGGCCCTCGTGGACACGAGTTGCACGACTACCCTCGTGACGCCAAGGGTGGCGAAGAAATGGGATGGGACGAGTAGCGTCCGAGCGGTCGACGGTAGAGAGATCCGTTGCAGGGGCAGCTCCAGTCTGGAGATAGCGTTACCGAGCGCGGCGCTGAGGCTACGGGTGATCGTGATCGACTATGTGATAGACGGAGTTGATGTCGTATTGGGGATGGACGCCATCAACCGTCTTGGTGGCGTTAGGATTGCAGGAGATGAGGTCACGTTCGGAAGCGTGGGGGGATCGTGCGCCGTGAGTTGGGACCGCCAGGGAGAGCAGAGCCCCGTCGAGGACAGCGCCGCTTACACCATCAAAGACAAAGATTTTCAGGCGGCGTTTGATGGTCGGAGGTGGACGATAGAATGGCGATGGAAGGACGAGCCTCCACTACTAAAGAACAGGGTGAGCTGCTACCAGCATATGTTGAAAGGTCACGCCGGCGTCGAGTTCGACGAGGAGGTAGAGAGATGGATCAAGGAAGGAGTCCTTGTCCCGTGGAAAGAGGAGGTGGTGAGTGGAGTGCTGCCTCTGATGGCGGTGGTGCAGCCGACGAAAGGAAAAGTCAGACCGGTGCTGGACTTTAGGGAACTGAACGACCATATATCGTGCCACACGGGAGGCGAGGCAACAGACGTTTGCGGTGAGACGTTACGTGTGTGGAGACAGTCGACCAAGGCAGCGACGATCATCGACTTGAAGTCGGCATATTTGCAGCTCCGTGTGAGTGACAAGCTGTGGCGATACCAGCTGGTGCGGTACATACTGTTTAACCAGGCTGGGTTTCGGGCTGAATTCCGCTCCGAAAATTATGGCGATGGTGCTCAAGTCCGTCCTAGGGAAAGAGGAGAGAATAAGGAAGGCCACCAGTTCCTACATCGACAACATTTTGGTTGACGAGACTGTAGTGCCAGCCACCGAGGTAGTGAGACACCTGGAGAGGTTTGGGCTGATTGTGAAGCCGCCTGAGTCGATGGTGGGGGGAGCTGCGCTGGGGCTGAAGCTACAAAAAGACAGATCGGGCGAGCTGGTGTTCCGGAGAGGAAGTGAGATTCCAGAGCTGAGTTCCAGCGTCAGCAGGAGAGAGTTGTTCTCGGTTTGTGGGAAGTTGATCGGACACTATCCGATCGCTCGTTGGTTGCGCATTGCATGTAGTTACATCAAGAGACGAGCAGAGGGGGAGAGTTGGAGTGACAAGGTAGGAGAGGCGACGGTGGTGATGATGCGGGAAATCCTGGAGAGAACGAGAGCGGAAGACCCGGTCAGAGGAAACTGGTATGTGCCCAAGACGGAGTGCGGGACGGTTTGGTGTGATGCTAGCAGTATAGCGATAGGGGTTGTGTTGGAGATCGAAGGTGCTGAGGTGGAGGATGCGGCCTGGCTACGGAAAGCGGACGACTTCAACCACATCAATGTCGCCGAACTGGATGCGGTGCTGAAAGGGGTGAACCTGGCCCTGAGATGGGGACTGCGCTCGATCGAGATCCGGACGGATTCGGCCACTGTGGTCGGCTGGGTGGGAACAGTAATTACCAGCGAGAAGAGAGTCCGGACGAAAGGTGCCGCGGAGATGTTGGTGAAACGCCGCCTAGGAGTTCTGGGAGAGCTGATCGCCGAGTTTGGACTGAAGCTGACCGTGGTTTTCGTGCCTTCGGAAAGAAACAGGGCGGACGCACTGACCAGGGTGAAAAAGGCGTGACTGGAGGAACCGGAGGAAGCAAGGAAAGGGATAGCAGCAACGTGTCGGCTGGGTGACTCCGAACTGAAGGAGCTGCATGCTATGCACCACTTGGGGGTGGATAGGACCCTGTATCTGGCAAAAATGGTTGATGCTGACGTCACTAGGAGAAACGTTAAGAAAGTGGTCGCGAAATGTGACAGATGCCAGTCCATTGACCCCGCCCCAGGTGGGCATGAGCAGGGGAACCTCTCAGTAGAGTGCAACTGGAGGAGACTGGCTGTGGATGTGACGCACTACCGTCAGGAAATGTATCTCAGCATGGTCGACTGCGGGCCGGGCCGGCTGGCCATTTGGACGGAGCTGAGGACAGGCATTGCCGATGAGATTGGCCGCATTCTGAACGGGATATTCTTGGAGAGGGGTCCTGTGGAAGAACTGCTAATGGACAACGGGGCGGCGTTTCGTTCGGAAGCGTTGGGAGAGATGCTTGACCGGTGGAAGGTGCGACGGTTATTTAGAGCGGCGTATAGACCGAGTGGCAACGGAATCGTTGAGAGGCACCATCGGACGATCAAGGCCATGGCTGAAAGGGGGCACATTTCGCCCCTGGAAGCGGTCTACTGGTACAATATGTCTCCCCAATCCGGACAAGAGTCTGTTCCGCACAGAGCGGTGTTCAAATATGAATGGAGGCATCCCTGTGAGACTCCGGAGTTCTGCGAGGAAGAGAAGGGACCCGCCGGCGTGAAAGTAGGGGAGGAAGTTTGGGTCAAGCCGCCGAGGGCACGCTGCACATCACAATGGGGCAGGGGAACAGTGACAGCGGTCAATTCCAGAAACAATGTCTCTGTGGATGGAATGCCGCGTCACGTGCTGGATCTGCGCAGGATTGCCACTTCGTCGGATGAAGAGTGCGATGGAAACGAGCCACCTAGCTTGAGAAGATCTCGACGTGTAGGGCGCCCACCCGGTTGGATGGCGGACTTCGAATTGGAGTAGGGGTGAACGTGATCTTTAAGATCAGGGTGGCGTGTGGTATGACATCAGTGTCTGGGGAAGCTGACCGGAAGGGCGAGTCAACTGGAAGGGGAAACAGGGCAGAGGGAGCCTCGATCAGCGTTCGTGCCCTTTTCGAACGGAGCAAGCTTCAAGGATCGGATACCGCAAGACGGACTCGCAGTCGAGGAAAGGAAAACCGAGGTAAGGCGATTACATCTACTCGTACGCACACACCACACTATGTATCTCAAAAGACTAAATTCCTCCTCTTTGAAAGAGTGGACTACAGTAGAGGGAGGCAGGTTTTTGTTAGGTAATGCAAAGCTAAAGTAAGGGTCAGAATAGGTTTCTTGCTATAGAGGAAACACTTGGTAGATTGCATTATGCAAGAGTGGGTGGGAGTTAGAAAGACAGATCAACACGATACCAAGGCGTGGTTAGAGATGGAGTAGGAGTGTGAATGTACTGAATGATGAACCAGGGTTGGGGCAGGGGAGGTTTCAATGGTAAATGTAAGTTGGAGGAAATAAAGGAAAGAATAGACAATGACTAGAGATTGGTTAGGGTTCAAAGGTAAATATAATGAATGGTGGACAAGATTGGAGGGGTGATCAATGATACTTATAAATTAGTAGGAATGTCAGAGACATTAGGTGCTGACTGGCAGTATGGAGTGAATGAAGAGCTGTAGAATAGTAATAATACAAAAGAAGGGTGAGAGAGAGAGAGAGAGAGAGAGAGATGATGTGTGAGTAGGTAACTTGTAAGAATGTGAAGGAAATGAGAGAGATATAGTGTGTGGGGTGAGTGAGAGATGTATGGTGCAAATCAGTAGGAAGTAGTTTAGAGTAGGGTGAGAGATAATTTGGTAACACAGATGGGTGATCAATGTAAAATATGAATGAAGGACTGTAGAGGGAGTGAGAAATATATAGTGTTAGCTGCAAGCCAAGATGAAATGATTCTTTGGAGAAGGAGAGAGATAATTTATAGCATACAAAAGTAAGGTGATTCATGTAAAATGTAAATGGGAAAGGACATTGTTACAGTAGAGAATATCAGGTAGCCAGAAGGGCAGCTAGGCAACAGGTTTACATAGCAAAAGGAATGGCAGAAGGTAAGAAGTCTTCCAATGTCCTACAGTATGAGGATCAGAGATGTGAGGTGTTCAAAATTGCAAAGCAGTGTTATCATTGTTTATTTGAACAGCTTGGTCATTTCCTTTCAACATGTACTTGATGTCATACTTAATTGACCTCTGTGAAGCAATGATTTCAATGTTGCAGTGGCATTTGAATGCTCTTAAGAGTTTCATTATATGGTACAACCCATTTGTTATTGTTTGTTTTTCCATTCTTATGAGATTCAACTCCTCTCATTGCAACTGATCTTCGTCTATAAAGAGATAGTCTCTTTTTTTTCTGCATTTTGATTAAGATGATAAAGACTAATATTCTATTTTAAATAAGATAGTAATTTTCTCCATCAAGTTCATCCATAATGCAACAGCTTGTTGCTGATACCACAAAATTGAAAATATTGTTGGAAGGTATTGAAGTGTAATGATATTTGGTTGACATTTGGTTAGATGTTGAGAACGTTTGCATCTGTTCTAAGTTTTCATGTCTTCCTTTAAATTTCTTGCCATGTCTCTATGTTATGTGTTTTGGTATGTATATATGGTGAGGCATTTGGAGGAGAAATACTTGACTAAGAGTAAACTGCTGTGTCTTGTTTTTTGTTGATCTAGAAAAAGTGTTTAACTGAATACCACACTCAATAATTTTGTGGTTGGTGAGGAAATTGGGTGCAGACAAATGGCTTGGAAAGGCTGTACAAGCTACGTACAAAAATGCAATGAGTAACATGAGAGTTGGCAACACTTTCAGTGATGAATTTAATGTGAAAGTAGGAGTTCATCAAGACTTACTCTTGACTCCTCTTCTATTCATCGTAATCTTACAGGCCATCAGAGGAGTTTAAAGCTGATTGTCCATGAGAATACCTCAATACCGATGATCTAGCTCACATAGCTTAACCTATAGGAAAATTAGGGTGGAAATTTCAGGCATGAAACTAAACTGGGAATCAAGAGAGCTTAAAGTAAACCTAGCAAAGATAAAGATTTTAGTAAGAAGATGGGACCATAGTACCTTCAGGGTCCTGTTTGATATGCAGAAAATGAGTAAGTATAAACTCCATATGCTATACCCAATGTATGTTATGGACACACATGACTTAGTGATTGCAGATAGACTATCCAAGAACATAAGTTTCATATGTGATAAATGCATTTGAGCAGTAAGTACTATGAGTGCACCAGAAATAGATTCTCTAAAATACCCGCATGACTCACTAGAAATAGTTGACAGCTTTTATTAGCTAGGAGATGTAATTAACAAGGAAGGTGATTGCTCTGAAATTATTGTAGCCAGAGTAAGAACAGGATGGAGAAAATTCAGGGAACTATGACTACAGCTGACAATAAATGTTTTTCTGCTCAGAGTGAAAAGCAGATTGTATGATGGTTGTGTTAGAACTGCAATACTGCAAGGTAGTGAGGTATGAGCCTTAAATGCAGAGGATTTGAAAAGAATGGAAAGAAATGAAACAATCATGCTTCATTGTATGTGCAGAGGTGGGAGACACAGAAAGATTGGGGAAACTGGTAAAGGCTGATCTTAGGACCTTGACACTCGTGGAGGTGATGACAAAGGACTGGGATGACTGTTGATAACCAGTTCTTGAGAGGACCTGCTTAGCACAGTAAAGCTGAGTTCTGGTTAAGCTCTGGATGTATGTATATGCACAAGTGGGCTCATTGCTCAATTTCCTTCCACTTTGAGATACCCCCATTCCACCTTCTTAACTGCACCACTTCCTTGATACCACTTTTCTTCTTACCCAGAACCATTTCACTTGTAATTTATAAATACTATTCTATCCACTCACAATTTCATGGGTGGAATCAGCAACTATCTATCCTACTTCACCGCCATACATCTCTCACCCTCCTCATGTACTATGCCTGCTTCTCTCTTTTATCACCTACTCCAGCATTCTACCCAAAAGCATCTCTCTTTTGTCCTTCTGTCTACTGTTTCATCATTGGTATTCTGCTGCTTGGCACTATCAGTAGCCTCCTACATCCCATCATCATTGTTTTTCAACTCTACTTCCTCACTCCCACACTCTGTTATTGGAAGGTATTGAAGTGTGATGATCTTTGGTTGACATCAGTGGTTTGTCATGTACATCCTCTATAGCAAGGAGTCTGTTCTTCTCTGGCTTTATCTCATTTTACCCATTTTTGCCCCTAATCTCCTTGCATAGAGTTACTCCCAAATGTTTGTAGTCTTCCAAACTGCATGGCAGTCTCATCAGTGTTGGTGGCATGAAAAAAACACCCAGTACATGCTGTAAAGTAGTTAAGGGCATGTAGCAGTAGAAACCATACCAGTGCAAATGCTGGAGCACGATGCAGTCTTTGGGCCAATCAGATTCTGTCAAGTCATTCAATCCATGCCAGCATGGAACATGATGTGGTAAATATTGTTATTATATACTAGCAGTATAGCCCGTCGCTGCCCGGGATTAAGCTAGGATTATTAAGTGATCAAGTGCTTTATTTCAAACCAAAATAAGAAACATCGACATCAGATTTGACAGAAATCTGTTGAAATTGGTTTGGCTGAAAATGGTTTGCTGGCAATTTGATTGGGAAATCCCATAAGGAATCAGTTTATTGGTTATTTCCACTCATTGACTGTTTTTTTAAATGTTGCATCAAAGATCTGCATAGGAGAAGGTTGATCTGAAGGTTTGCATTGGGGATCTGGATTGGAGTAACTTAGGAAAACTTACCAACAGCCTTAACCAAAATATAAGGGGCCTGTCCCTTCTAGGTTAACTCTAACCCTAACCCTAACCCTGACCCTAAAACCATAACCCTAACACCAATCCTAATCCTAATCCTAACCCTAACACTAACCTTAACCCTAACCCTAATCCTAACCGTAAAACCCTAACCCTAAAACCCTAAGCGTAAGACCCTAGTGGAAATTGTGCGGGTGTTAATCTGAAAAATTACCAAACCCTTTTTGTGGTCCGAAAAACAGGTTGGGGGGGGGGGGGGGGTTGACTGACAAATTGTTACATACCTTTTTGTTTCATAGTTGTGAAATATAAACAAAACTTTTTCGCTCCCAAAGCAGTATATGTGCGTGTGTGTGAGAGTGAGAGGGGGGAGAAAGATTAATGATCTAAAATAAATAAATGATTTAAAATAAATATATTTTAATTGTGTGAGAAAGTATATATAATCTCATTATAGAATATAGTGTCTTTCAAAAACATCTTATATTTTAAACTATATCTCATGTTTAAGAAAAAGAAATGCATTTTACATTTTACACTTACTCTGTCTTCCTTACCTACATTTTCTTTCGTAAAACGCTTTGTCTCCCTCTTCCACTTTTTCGTTCTTTTGTTAGATGCTGGCAAACAAACTCTGCCTTGGTTAGAGAAATTTTTTTTTCCTTAGACGCTTTGTCTCCCTTTCCCACTTTTTGTTAGACGCTAGCAAACACTCTGTATCTCCCCTTGTCACAAACACACTATTTCTTTCTTTCTCTCTCTCTCTCTCTTCACGCGCGTACACACAGATTTGACTTCGCCATGTCAACATACTTCAAAATTGGTAAAAGTTTATCGATTTTTACAGCTATACGTGGCTGCCTCTGAGAGAAAAATTTGACGAAAATGCAGATAGGGTCATGACGAATGTCCTCCTAAAATTGGGTCGACATGCGTGCTAATTTGTGGACGTGCATAAATTATATTCACGTACACACACACATACACATCTCGGCTTTTATATATATATATATGGATGAATTAATATACACAGCTAGGCACAATATAATACAATAAAGGAAAAATTTAATCATCACTAGGTGACTGAGGGTGCCGAAGCATCTATATTGCAAGGAGTAAAAGTTAAAAACTCTTAATGCTGTAAGAAATGCACAATATATATACATTGACAGTGGGTAACCACTCCATGAGCGTCTCTAGGATCACTAGAATAGACTAGTTTTGCCTATCAGTCATAGGCTTGTCAGTAGTGATTACTCAAACACTTGATGATTTGGTTAAATCCGGCTGTCAAACAATTGAGCGTTTGAATAATCACTACTGATGAGCCTATGACTGATAGGCGAAACTAGTCTAGTGTAGTGATCCTAGAGATGCTCATGGTGTGGTTATCTCCCCTGTCAGTTGATATATATATGTATATATATATAATATATATTGCATGCTTTTTACAGCATCAGGAGTTTTTAACTCTTACTTCTCGCAATGTAGGTGCTTTGACACCCTTGGTTGCAGTTAGTGACAATTAAATTTTTCATGACGACTGGCACCCGTGCCAACGTCGTCTCCTTCTTTGGACATGAAACTCAGCTTGCAAAGACTTATTGGGGCAAGCGAAATCGAGATAACACCTGTGCCCAGCGTCGCCTTTCTGGCACTTGTGCCTGTGACATGTGTAAGGATTTTCGTGCGAGATCGTGCCAGTGCCCCTGGACTGACTCTTGTGCGGGTGGCACATAAAATACACCATTTTGAGCGTGGCCGTTGCCAGTACCGCCTGACTGGCCTTCGTAGGATTTTCGAGCGAGATCATTGCCAGTGCCCTTAGACTGGCTCTTGTGCGGGTGGCACATAAAATACACCATTTTGAGCGTGGCCGTTGCCAATACCACCTGACTGGCCTTCATGTGGGTGACACATAAAAGCACCCACTACACTCTCAGAGTGGTTGGTGTTAGGAAGGGCATCCAGCTGTAGAAACTCTGCCAAATCAGATTGGAGCCAGGTGTTGCCATCTGGTTTCACCAGTCCTCAGTCAAATCGTCCAACCCATGCTAGCATGGAAAGCAGACGTTAAACAATGATGATGATATATATATATATATATATATATATATATATATATATATATATACATTTATATGTATACATTTATATGTATTTTGTTGAGTCTCTGGAGAGTCATGCCAATATTATTAACACATGCACTGGTTCAATTCTACTCTTTTGTTGTTATGAGCTACTTTTTCAACGATTTTCATCTTGGTCCATTACCGATGCTACATTTGTCTGCTTGAGATCTCATTGCATGTGTGTATTTGTGTGCCAGTGTATGCATGTGCTTGTGTATGTTTGTATGTGTGTGTGTATGTATACATTCTGCATATTAATTGTCTCCATGTGTGCATGCTCATGTGTTTATGTATGATTGTGTGTGTGTTTCTGTGTGTACATCTGCTTCCTTGTGTGTGCGTGCTTGAGTGTGTCTATGTGTATGAGTTAGTGTGTGTGTATACACATGCACCCATTGTGTATGCATATGTGCCTATATGTCTTTGTGTGTATGGTCATGTGTTTCTGTCTACTTGTGTGTGTGTCTGTACTTTTGTGTATGTGTGTATCTGTCTGTACTACCTATGTATCTACCTTCCTACATACGTTCCTATCTACCTCTCTATCTATCTATCTATCTATCTATCTATCTATCTATCTATCTATCTGCTTATTGTTAGCTTGCTTATCTTCCCACATGAGTATATACATACATACGTACGTACAGATGTACGTACGTATGCACGCACGCACGCAAGTGCACGCATACAAAAAGATTTCAAGCAGAGAAACAAAATTGTCATTGAAAAGGTTGAAAGTTGCAATGAAAGAACTCTGACAAACAAAAACAAAACAAATGACTTACTGTTTAACCAACTTGAACAAACAATTGATTAGTTGGTAGGATATTTAACCAATTAACTAATAATAAAGGAGTGGAATTGAACTAGTGTGTGTGTTAATAATATTGGCATAATGACTCTCTCTAGGCAAAACAAAATTTACATTATTTACATTTGACGGATATTTATCCTCATCTTGTTTGTTGTTAACACAATGTTTCAGCTGATATACCCTCCAGCCTTCATCAACCTGGGTTCTCATTCCTAAGGTATTTTTCAATGTTATTATTATTATTATTATTATTCAGGTCACAGCTTGGAATCGAACTCGGAATCTTGGGGTTACTAGCGCGCGCTCTTAACCATGACGCCATATGCCTGTGGGCAATTATGGAGTGAATTTTAGGGCTTATAAATCTAATATTTTCCTATCCTTCCTTAATACCGGTTCCCATATGCTATTCATATCTGCACTTGGTCTGCTTAGGAGGTTGTTGTCTCCTAGCATATGTGCTGCTTCTTTTAGTTTTCGTATTTTCCAGTGTTGTTCTCTGTCTATTATTTTAACTTCATCCCAGAGTGGGGAGGTGGTCTCCATTTTTCCATACATGATCAGCTATACCCGATTTATCAATATCTCCTCGTGTCACAGCTTTGCAATTTTCCTCTACCCTTATTTTGAGGGCGTGGCATGTTTTGCCTTTGTATAACCTACCACAGCTGCATGGGATGGAGTACACACAGTTTTTGGTCATATTCTCTTCTGTTGGTGGTTCTACTCGAAGGAGATATTTGCGAAGTGTTGTATTACTCTTGAATACTATCCTGATGTCATATGGGTCGCATATCTTTTGTACCTTTTCAGAGAGGCCTTTCACATAGGGTAGACAGACTGTGGACCGTTTATTGGTTTCATCCTCTCTTTTCTTCATAATTGGAGTGGATAGTATGTTTTTGGAGTAGTTGTTGTTTAATAGATTGTTACTGAGCCTGATCATTTCTTCGTGGTAGGTATCACGATCGCTACTCATATATTCTTTGCTCGATGTTTTAGGCACTGAGCAATCCATCTCTTTACACTGTATAGATGGTGGGAATTGAAGTTGAGGTATCGTCCAGTGAAGGTCGGCTTGTGGTATATGAATGTCCTGAATCCAAACTTGGTGCGTGTTATTTATACGTCCAGGAATGCTAGCTGATTGTCTTTTTCCTTTTCCATTGTGAACTGTATGGCTTTATTGAGTTCACATGATCTAACAGCACTTAGACATATTCCTGGTGGTGCCAGAGTATAAAGGTATCATGAACATATCACAGTTGGTTTTAGTGGTGTCAATTCTAAAGCCAAATTCTCAAAGTATTCCATATATATATATTGGCTATTATCAGTGATAATGTTGAACCCATAGCTAAACCCTCTTCTTGTCGATATATATCTGTCCATATTAAAGTAGGTAGTTTCTACAGAGAAGGTTGATATTTCCATCAAGTTTCTAGTGCGTTCTTTTAGATGGGTGTCTGTCACTAGTTTCTCTTGAATCACCGATAGTGTTTCATCAGTTGGGACTTTAATGAACAGACTTATCACATCTAGACTCACCATCTGGTTGGATTCAATGGGGGTATCCTTGATCAATTCTGTGAAGTGGGTGGAATTCTTCATGAATGATGTTGATTTTCCTGCTAATAGACTGATTATACCCACAAGGAAGCAGCTCAGTGGATGACATGCTGAACCTCTACAGCTCACTATAGGTCTTAATGGAATACCATCCTTGTACGGGAGACCGTACATGTGTGGTAGTTTACTGTAGTGTTGAGTCAGTTGTCTGTACGTCATTGGTGTAAAGTGATTCTTGTTCTTGATCAAAATCTGTGACAACTTCCTCTCTGATGAGGACAAATATCCATCAAATGTAAATCATCATCATCATCATCATCATCGTTTAACGTCCGCTTTCCATGCTAGCATGGGTTGGACGATTTGACTGAGGACTGGTGCAACCGGATGGCTACACCAGGCTCCAATCTAATTTGGCAGAGTTTCTACAGCTGGATGCCCTTCCTAACGCCAACCACTCAGAGAGTGTAGTGGGTGCTTTTACGTGTCACCCGCACGAAAACGGCCACGCTCGAAATGGTGTCTTTTATGTGCCACCCGCACAAGAGCCAGTCCAGGGGCACTGGCAACGATCTCGCTCGAAAACCCTACAAGGCCAGTCAGGCGGTACTGGCAACGGTCACGCTCAGGATGGTACATCTTATGTGCCACCCGCACAAGAGTCAGTCCAGGGGCCCTGGCAACGATCTCACTTGGCTTGCCGGGTCTTCTCACGCACAGCACATTTCCAAAGGTCTCGGTCAGTAGTCATCGCCTCGGTGAGGCCCAATGTTCGAAGGTCTTGCTTCACCACCCCAGCCCAGGTCTTCCTGGGCCTACCTCTTCCACGGGTTCCCTCAACTGTTAGGGAGTGGCACTTTTTCACGCAGCTATCCTCATTCATGTGTTACCACATGTCCAAACCAGCGCAATCGTCTCTCTTGCACACCACAACTGATGCTTCTTATGTTCAGCTTTTCTCTCAAGATACTTACACTCTGATGGGTATGCACATTTACACTACACATCCAGCGGAGCATACTGGCTTCATTCCTTGCGAGCTTACGCATGTCCTCAGCAGTCACAGCCCATGTTTCACTGCCATGTAGCATGGCTGTTCGTACACATGCGTCATACAGTCTGCCTTTTACTCTGAGTGAGAGTCCCTTTGTCGCCAGCAGAGGTAAGAGCTCTCTAAATTTGGCCCAGGCTATTCTTATTCTAGCAGTTACACTTTCAGCGCACCCACCCCCACTACTAACTTGGTCACCCAGATAGCGGAAGCTATCGACTACCTCTAGTTTTTCTCCCTGGAATGAGATAGAAGTTGTTTTCTGTTTGTTTACAGTGTTTATTGCACCTGAACATCTGCCACATACAAAAACTAACTTCGTAGTTAATCTGCCTTTGATATTGTTGCACCTCTTATGTGTCCATAGCTTGCACTGGGTACATCTTATAGAGTTACTACCTACTCCTTTACTGCATACTGAGCAGGGCCATCTACCTGAAGGGGTTTGTGTTTTATCTACCTTCCTACTTATTAGGATTTTGGTTTTTGCTAGGTTGACTCTAAGGCCCTTCGAAAACTTCTCCTCTAGTTCTGATAGTGACTGCGCAATTAGTGCAAGGTCATCAGCATAGAGGAGCTCCCAGGGGCAACCTGTCTTGAATTCCTCTGTGATCGCTTGGAGGACTATGATAAATAGGAGGGGGTTGAGGACGGAACCTTGGTGGACCCCTACCTCTACCCGGAATTCATTACTGTACTCATTTCCAACCCTCACCTTACTGACAGCATCTTTGTACATGGCTCGCACAGCTCTTACTAACCATTCTTCTATCCCAAGTTTCCTCATTGACCACCAGATAAGGGATCAGGGGACCCTGTCAAAGGCTTTGTCCATGTCAACGAAGGTCAGGTACAGAGGTTTATCCTTGGCTAGATATTTCTCCTGCAGCTGTCTCACTAGAAATATGGCATCAGTGGTGCTTTTACCTGGCACGAACCCAAACTGCATCTCATCTAAATTGATTCGCTCCCTAATTAGTTGGGCTATGACCCTCTCCGTAACTTTCATAACCTGATCTAACAGCTTGATGCCTCTGTAATTATTAGGATCTAAAGCGTCACCTTTACCTTTGTAGCAGTTTACTATGGTGCTGCTACACCAGTCATTGGGTATGACTCCTTCGTGTATCACCTGGTTCGTAATATGGGTGACTAGGCTGTAGCCAACACTGCCAGATATTTTGAGCATCTCTGCAGTGATTCCTGATGGGCCGGGGGCTTTCCCTGTCTTCATACTCTTAATTGCTTTATCTACCCTGGTACTGTCAACTCGGATAGCTGGTCCCTCTGTTGGGTCGACATACGGCAGGCTCTCTTTCTCCCATTCATTCTCTTTATTAAGCAATCTATCGTAGTGGCATCTCCAGACCTCTTTCTTTGCAGCCTCATTTAGTGCAAGCGTACCATCATCCATGCGCACACATTTCTCTCCTACAACATCACTATTCTCTCTCCTACACTGTCTTGCAACACGAAATACCTCGAGTCTTTGGTCCTCACGGCGCAGAACATTGGCAAATCTTTTCTTATCTGCTTCCCCTCTGGCTAAATAAACCTGTCGCCTAGCTTCCCTTCTGGCAGATTGGTACAATTCCCTGCTACCATCGTTCTTCCAGTCCTTCCAAGCCTGTTTCTTTTGTCTAATAGCCCCGTCTACATCCTTGTTCCACCACCACTTTACTCTGGGTCGAGAGGGGACTTTACACCAGCCACAGATCTGGTCTGTGGCTCTCAACAGGTTGTCCCGCAGAAATCTCCAATTGTCTTCCACGTTGTATGATGCTATATCCCCTTCTATTTCGTCAAATGCTTCAAGTAACTTGTCTCTAAATCTCTGTCCATTTGCAGGGTCTTTAAGTTTCCATTCCCTTCTCCTCCAAGCCGGTCTACTTCTGGGCACCCATATTGCCTTGATCTCGAAGTCGCTAACTACTAATCTGTGTTGGGGTGTACATTCTTCGCCAGGGAGGGTTTTGGCATTTATAAGCCTCCCTCTTTCTCTAGTTCTGGCGAGGATGTAGTCGATTTGGCTAGAGTGTCTGCCGGATTGGTAGGTGACTAGGTGACAGGCAGGTTTCCTGAAGTTGGTATTGCAAACCATAAGATCGGTTGCATCACAGAACTCCAGCAGTCTGGTTCCCTCCTCGTTGCGGGAACCGAAGCCATAGCCTCCATGTATGCCATGGAAGCCTCCAGCACGACGTCCGACATGACCATTGAAGTCACTAGCCACAAAGAGAAGGTCTCTGTCTCTTGTCGACGAGGTAGTTTGCAAGAGGGTGTCATAGAATTGGTCTTTCAGCCCAACCGGTATCCCCGGTTGAGGGGCATAGGCTGAGATGACAGTAGCTAGCCTATGATGAAGCACTAGTCTAATCTTAAGTACTCTGTCACATACTCTAACTACCTCGATTACCTTATCAACCCATTTCTCTGCTAGAAGTATTCCTACGCCCCCGACTCCGTCAGTGTTCCCTGGCCAGAAAAACTTGTACCTGTGTTCTTTGCCTGTGAGGAACCTCGCAGAACCTCCTCTCCATCTTACTTCTTGGATGCAGCACAGATCTACGCGTCGCCGTTCAAGCATCTCAACAATCTCGCCAGACCTACCTTTCAGAGTGCCAACGTTGAGAGTGCCAATCCTGACAGTGTGGGAGGAGTGGGTGTCAGGGGAGTGGGCCCGTGTGACCCTGGGATGGGGGTAAGCAGTGTCGTGAACCTGAAAAGAAAGCTTGCATTTGGCAGAGTTCATAAACAAAAACAATACCTACAACCTTCATATACTACCCAATCTTTATGCGCTATAAGATCGATAAGAGGGGAGTATAAGGTCACAGGCAGTGTTCGCGGAAGATGATCTAAAAAGACTTCCGGTGCTGGTGGAGGGGGTGGGAGGGCGGGCGTACCGCGGGCTAATGGAGCTTCGTCGTGGGTTCTATTAGCATAGAGATTCCAGTACCAAATTGTGGTGGAGTTGGAAAGCGAGCTAGTTATATGTCTGGGGTTCGCGCGCGAGTCGAAGAGGAAATGGTGGAAGTGGTGATTCAGAGAGAGAGAGAGATAGAATACAATAGGGAGGGAGAGGGAGAGGCAGCAGTACAACATGCTGGTCAAATTCGTTAGGTTTTAAGAAAAAAGTTGAAAGAAACACAGTAGTGTTTAAACGTGAGATTAAATGCTTGAATTGGTAACAGAAATGAGAGTTAAAAATCGTAATTTTTTAAAGGGGGTTAGAGACAAATTTCAGTCAGGTTTGGGCTAAGGAGCAAACTTCAACAAGTAGAGGCGAAGACGATAGATCGCGTGAGATAGAGAAAAAAATACATAAATGTGTAGTTAGAGAAAATGAAGTGGGGTGGTGGAAGGGGAGCGCATCAGAAGGGATAATATATGAAAAATAGGAATGACTTAGCTATTGTTCATTTCTTGGTGAGCTTTGTCGCGGGCTAATGGAGCTTCGTCGTGGGTTCTATTAGCATAGAGATTCCAGTACGAAATTGTGGTGGAGTTGGAAAGCGAGCTGGTTATATGTTTGGAGTGCGCGCGCGAGTCGAAGAGGAAATGGTGGAAGTGGTGATTCAGAGAGAGAGAGAGATAGAATACAATAGGGAGGGAGAGGGAGAGGCAGCAGTACAACATGCTGGTCAAATTCGTTAGGTTTTAAGAAAAAAGTTGAAAGAAACACAGTAGTGTTTAAACGTGAGATTAAATGTTTGAATCGGTAACAGAAATGAGAGTTAAAAATCGTAATTTTTTAAAGGGGGTTAGAGACAAATTTCAGTCAGGTTTGGGCTAAGGAGCAAACTTCAACAAGTAGAGGCGAAGATGATAGATCGCGTGAGATAGAGAAAAAAATACATAAATAATCATGAATTCAAGACAAATGTGTAGTTAGAGAAAACGAAGTGGGGTGATGGAAGGGGAGCGCATCAGAAGGGATAATATATGAAAAATAGGAATGACTTAGCTATTGTTCATGTCTTGGTGAGCTTTGTTGCGGGCTAATGGAGCTTCGTCGTGGGTTCTATTAGCATAGAGATTCCAGTACGAAATTGTGGTGGAGTTGGAAAGCGAGCTGGTTATATGTTTGGGGTTCGCGCGCGAGTCGAAGAGGAAATGGTGGAAGTGGTGATTCAGAGAGAGAGAGAGATAGAATACAATAGGGAGGGAGAGGGAGAGGCAGCAGTACAACATGCTGGTCAAATTCGTTAGGTTTTAAGAAAAAAGTTGAAAGAAATAATGTACATAATTCCTCATCTCTTAAATATAGAACTAAAACAAAATTTGTTTCAACACATGAATTCACATGAAAAATCTTGCAAACCAGATTAAAAAACCACAGAGAGAGAGAAAGAGAGACAGACAGACAGACAGACAGACAGACAGAGTTCATATTTACTGAAAACAAAAGACAAAGACAGGTGAAGGAACAACAAGCTAGGGTATCAGTTTGATGCTCAGGGAAAATGAAAAAGTCTTCGATGTTTCAAGCCTATGTTCTTCAACAGAAAGAAAAAAAAGGAGAGAGTCTGAAACAAAAAACAGATAGAGAAAAAAAATGTATAGGGGTTAACAGGTCAACATGATGTAATGGCCAGAAGAAAGAGGTTGAGTGAAAGGGAAATAATAATAACAGTGACCTGGTTGAACTAGGATGCACGAGCACGTGTGTCTTTGTGGGAATGGTGTTTGTGTTAGCATGTATGTGTGAATGGGGGCAAGCATGTGTGAATGTATATGTAGGTGAGCTTAGAATTATGTGTATGTGTGTATGTGTATAAGTAACCTAGTGCATACATTTTGGGGAGTGATGTGCATTTTATGTACTAGTGCGTATGTGTGTGTGTGCGTATAGACGTGTACATGTGTGTGGGGTTATCATGTATGTGTATAAGTAACCTAATGCATGCATTGTGTGGAGTGATTTGCATTTCATGTATGTGTGTTTGTGTGTTGTGGGCAGATGCTTGTGTGTAGCAGTTGATGTGTGCGTGTTTGGGTGGGGTATGTATGTAGGCACACACAAACAAATATATGCATATATATCATCCTCATCGTTTAACGTCCGCCTTCCATCCTAGCATGAGTTGGACGATTTGACTGAGGACTGGCGAACCCAGATGGCTACACCAGGCTCCAATCTGATTTGGCAGAGTTTCTACAGCTGGATACCCTTCCTAACGCTAACCGTTCCAAGAGTGTAGTGGGTGCTTTTGCGTGCCACTGGCATGAAGGCCAGTCAGGAGGTACTAGCAACGGCCATGCTCAAAATGGTGTATTTTACGTGCCACCTGCACAGGAGCCAGTCCAGCGGCACTGGCAATGACCTCGCTCGAATCTTTTTTCACATGCCACCAGCACAAGAGCTAGTAAAGCGATGCTGGTAACGATCACACTCAAATGGTGCTATTTACGTGCCACTGGCACAGAAGCCAGTGGGCTGCTCTGGCAATGATCACGCTTGGACAGTACTCTTAGCGCTCCACTGGTACAGGTGCGATCACGATTTCGATTTCACTTGCCCCCAACAGGTCTTCATAAGCTAAGTTTAGTGTCCGATAAAGAAGAGGTTGGCATCGGTGCCAGTCATCGAATTTGGTTCGATTTCGATTTCACTTACCTCAACAGGTCTTCACAAGTGGAGTTTAGTGTCCAATGAAGGAAGGTACACAGAGGCCTCGGATTATGGTCTCACTTGGCTTGCCGGGTCTTCTCACGCACAGCATATTTCCAAAGGTCTCGGTCACAAGTCATTGCCTCGGTGAGGCCTGATGTTTGAAGGTCATGCTTCACCACCTCATCCCGGTCTTCCTGGATCTACCTCTTCCACAGGTTGTGGCACTTTTTCACACAGCTATCCTCATCCATTCTCGCTACATGACCATACCAGTGCAATCGTCTCTCTTGCACACCACAACTGATGCTTCTTAGGTCCAACTTTTCTCTCAAGGTACTTACACTCTGTCAAGTATGCATACTGACATAACACATCCATCGGAGCATACTGGCTTCATTCCTTGCAAGCTTACGCATGTCCTCAGCAGTCACAGCCCATGTTTCACTGCCATGTAGCATGGCTGTTTGTACACATGCATCATACAGTCTGCCTTTTATTCTGAGCGAGAGGCCCTTTGTCACCAGCAGAGGTAAGAGCTCTCTGAACTTTGCCCAGGCTATTCTTATTCTAGCAGCTACCCTTTCAGCGAACCCTCCCCCACTACTAACTTGGTCACCTAGATCAGGAATCTTCAAACTTTTGACTTGCGGACCCCTTTATATTTCAGGCTTTACCTTAGTGTGAGGGAGACAGTCCAGCGGCACTGGCAACGATCGAATGTCTTTCGAATGTCGCTCGAATGTCTTTTCACGTGCCAGGAAGGCGACATTGGTAACAATCACGCTCAAATGGTGCTATTTATGTGCCACCGGCACGGAACTCAGACAGCTGCTCTGGCAACGATCACGCTCAGACGGTGCTCTTAGTGCTCCACTGGTACAGGTGCTATCACGATTTCGCTTTTGCATGCCCCAACAGGTCTTTGCAAGCCGAGTTTAGTGTTCAGTGAAAGAGACGTTAGCATAAGTGCCAGTCTACAAATTTAGTTCGATTTCGATTTCACTTGCCTCAACAGGTCTTCACAAGCGGAGTTTAGTGTCCAATGAAGGAATGTTACACGTAAGTGGACTGGCTACATCCCTGGCAGAGGCCTTGGATTTTGGTCTCCCTGGGCTTGCTGGGTCTTCTCACGCACAGCATATTTCCAATGTCTCGGTCACAAGTCATTGCCTCGGTGAGGCCTAATGTTCAGAGGTCGTGCTTCACCATCTCATCCCAGGGCCTGCCTCTTGTACGGGTTCCCTCAACCGCTAGGGTGTGGCACTTTTTCACACAGCTATCCTCATCCATTCTCGCCACATGTCCATACCAGCACAATCGTCTCTCTTGCACACCACAACTGATGCTTCTTAGGTTCAACTTTTCTTTCAAGGTACTTACACTCTGTCTGGTATGCACACTGACATTACTCATCCATCGAAGCATACTGGCTTCATTCCTTGCGAGCTTACGCATGTCCTCAGCAGTCACGGCCCATGTTTCACTGCCATGTAGCATGGCTATTTGTACACATGCGTCATACAGTCTGCCTTTTACTCTGAGTGAGAGTCCCTTTGTCGCCAGCAGAGGTAAGAGCTCTCTGAACTTTGCCCAGGTTATTCTTATTCTAGCAGCTACCCTTTCAGCGAACCCTCCCCATCTACTAACTTGGTCACCCAGATAGTGGAAGCTATCAACTACGTCTAGTTTTTCTCACTGGAATGTGACAGAAGTTATTTTCTGCACATTTTCAGCATTTATTGCACCTGAACATCTGCCACATACAAAAACTAACTACCTAGTTAACCTGCCTTTGATATTGCTGCACCTGAAGGGGTTTGTGGTTTGTCTCTCTTCATACTTATTAGGACTTTAGTTTTAGCTAGGTTGATTCTAAGGCCCTTCGATTCTAGTCCTTGCTTCCACACCTGAAACTTATCCTCTAGTTCTGATAGTGACTCAGCAATTAGTGCAAGGTCATCAGTATAGAGGAGCTCCCAGGGGAATCCTATTTTGAATTCCTCTGTTATCGCCTGGAGGACTATGATAAATAGGAGGGGGATGAGGGCAGAACCTTGGTTGACCCCTACCTCTACTCGGAATTCTTCTCTGTACTCATTGCTAACCCTCACCTTACTGACAGCGTCTCTGCATATGGCTTGCACAGCTCTCACTAACCATTCTTCTATCCCTAGTTTCCTCATTGACCACCAGATAAGGGATCGGGGGACCCTGTCAAAAGCTTTCTCTATGTCAACGAAAGCCAGGTACAGAGGTTTATCCTTGGCTAGGTATTTCTCCTGCAGCTGTTTTACCAGAAATAAAGCATCAGTGGTGCTTTTCCCTGGCATGAACCCAAACTGCATCTCATTTAAATTGACTCGCTCCCTAATTAGTTGGGCTATGACCCTCTCAGTGACTTTCGGTGTTAAACGTAGGTGTTATTCAAACTCTTTTATTTCCGACACATGTTACAGAGATATCACTGGTATTATTCGGAAGGAATAAAATGGTGTATAAAAATGTAATCTTCTCTTCATGGAAATGAAGAAATGAGACTCATCAATAAAACACTTTGACAGAAAATGATTGATATGTATAGTGATTAACTGAAAGCTATTAAGTTTGTTTAAAAAAAAAAATGTTAGTGGATATAACGTCAAAGGTAGCCTATAGAATATTTAAAGGTAATAACCCTTTCACAGAACAACACAGAAGGGCTCAATATATTGTGTTTTCTGTTTGTTCTTGTTTTCCATTTGTTCCTATACATATATATATCAAAGTTCCAAAAATTATACCTTATACATTTCTTCATACAATAATCCCATTTTCATCTGTATATGCACACTGTCATCCAACCTTGATTTCAAATGGGTTTGTATGAAGAAATATATATGGTATAATAAATATATATGTATATATATAGTTATGTTCCCAGCTTGAATATATGTTGGTTTTGACCAGGAATAACTTGACACCTGAATCTGTCTCCCTTTATTGAATTCTGTTATATATATATATATATATATATATATATATATATAAGCAATGTTAAATCTCTGAACGAGATATTAACAGTAACTGCACAATAAAGTGAAGTATATTTGCCACTTAAATGTGGCTGACCCCGAGGGGTGGATGTTACTGTTGCTTTTAGCCCCAGGAGGACATCTCCTCCAGCTGGCTATCGACACACATCTGTGCCCTGTCTGTATTTGCCAAGGGAAGTTATCTTTCCCATCTTGATCTACGATACGTACGTACCCGAGTTTCAGGGTTATTTGCCTTCTTCAGCGTACGACAATCGTCGACCTTCGATGCAAAAGACATCCCTTGGCAGATATATGTAACTTTGGAGGAGATGTCCTCCTGGGGCTAAAAGCAACAGTAACATCCACCCCTCGGGGTCAGCCACATTTAAGTGGCAAATATACTTCACTTTATCGTGCAGTTACTGTTAATACCTCGTTCAGAGATTTAACATTGCTTGTTTTCACTTTTTCGATATCAGTGAATAATTTCACTTGAGAAAGCCATGCGACACCAAAAATCAACGATAAGAAAGGCACTTACGAATTCATCGGCTAGCGAGTTCAGGCATCCCACCCCAAAGAAATCCATTCCATGTGCGCCACAAATAGTCCCGTATGAAAAAAAGTTCTGTGTGGAGGGATTACGGTTTAACTATCTAACTTAGAGATATCAAATATAAAATATACAAGAAATGAGGGCAGGGAATCGTCAATTAATAATAGAATTAACAATTAACAATTTTGCCAAGTAGTTCAGTATGAAATAAACCTTTATCGGTAAGACCATTTATCATCATAAATATAAGGGATTAGCAATTGAGTTGCTTCTCCAACATACTGAAAATTCAGAAACAGCAGTCAAAGAACTACTGATTCTAAACTACAATTATCGTTGATTTTTGGTGTCGCATGGCCAAGGATTACCGTGAATTTTTTTTAGAGACACTTTCAAATTTATCAGAATATTTGGGCTGAAGATTGGAATAGTGAAGTTTTCGTTCGCTTAACCATGAAACGATTCGTACCCAATTAATTAAAGGCTTGTTTTGTTTGTGCTTTTCCCTCCGGTTTTTTGTTCTATGTGTGCCATAAATATCGCCATCCGTTTTAGAGAAAAATTTGTAGTTTAGAATCAGTAGTTCTTTGACTGCTGTTTCTGAATTTTCAGTATGTTGGAGAAGCAACTCAATTGCTAATCCCTTATATTTATGATATATATATATATATATATGCACGCACACACACACATATATATGCACAAATAATATTATCATTAAAGGCATGAAATTGTAAAGATTTTTTGGATGACCATTTTCCTGTATCTGTCCTCTTCCTTTCTTTGCTTAGCTGCTGACTTATTTGCTCAAGCTTTTCCCTGCGCTCTACTTCCAATGGATGGATTGCTTCTTCACCATTTGCTTTTTTCACCTTTTGTTCTATCTTGCCATCTTTACTTTGTTTCCAGTCCTTTAGGACATTTTCCTTGCATTACTCATACTCACATCTTATCCTATGTTTATTTCAGAGCCGTACGGCCTGTATTTTGTTTGTATACTGTATATTTTATTTTGTTTGTGTTATCATATCAGGACCACTACCTTTGTTGTTTGTTAATCATATCAGTACCACTACCTTTGTTGTTTGTTTTTGTCACTGTCTTGAACATTCATTCACTATTCCCAGCAATTTTTAACTGTTGACACCACCAAAAATGATCAATATTATCCTTAAAGGCATGAAATTGTAAGGATTATTTGGACAATAACTAATGAGCACATCCATATCTTAAGTGTGTTTCCTGTTTGTTCCTATTTATATATATCAAATTTCCAAAAATTAAATGGAAACAAAGTTAAATTCACACTCAGGACACATATTGCTCATTCCTTGTCAGTTATCATCCAAAAAATCTTTACATCTTCACACCTTTAATGATAACTTATTCATTTTTTGTGGTCTCAACAGCAAGACGTTGTGGGGAATAGTGAGTAAATGTTGAGGACATGTGTGTGTATGTGTGTACACACACATTATCAAACACATGTACTGAACATATATGCTTCATGAATTTGCCGGTAGGTAACACCTGGCACTTTGAGAGAGTATTCTCCACCTATAGTGTTAAAAAATACTGCAATTCAGAAGGCTTTCAGCAGTATATATACTTTAAGTATTATATACATATTGTTAATATATGTATGTCTGTATGTATGTGTGTGTACTCATGAGGAAGAAGCTGAAAGTTATATCATCTAACTAACCATATCTATGTTTTTTCTTCTGCCAGGTAAAATTAGCTGCTATTGTACTAGGGATGTTACGTGAACATAATTTTGATTTTGTTGATGTTATTCGAGAAGAGTCATTTAAAGCTCTAAAGGCTACAATTAAGCAGGTGAGTTTTCATTGGTGTCTACCTTGAAACCAACCATTTCTTTTCAAGAATAAAGCATTTTATATATGTATATATATATATATATATATATATATATATATATATATATATATATATATTATAGCGTTTTGAACCTCAAGGGTATGCCCTGGCACTTGCCACCATCTATATCTCTCTCTTCCTTTACTCAACGATCCCATTTTTATTCTGATCCCTGGCCCTTGTGAGTATGCCTGGCATTTTGCCACCATCTCTATCTTGGTGTCTCTCACTCTCTCTTTCCTTCACCTGCACTTTCTTCAGGTTGGGTAACCATGTACTTCCTTTGCAGTAGCGTTCCTGTTTCTTCATTCCTGATCTCTCCCTCCCCCTCTCTCTCTCTCTCTCTCTCTCTCTCTCTCTCTGGTTGGGTAACTTTGTACTTCTACAGCAAGACACCTGTTTCTGTCTCTCTGTCTCACTATAATCTTTCATCATTCAACACAAGATCACCTCCTCCAATGTCCCCTCTCCTCTAGAACATTTTTTTTTCTTTTTGTCTTGCAAGTACTTGGTGACCCTGTCAGTGCAGGTGCCACTTCAAAGCACCCAGTTTACACTGTAAAGTGGTTGATGTTCAATGGCATCCAGCTGTAAAAATCTTGCCAAAACTGACCTTACCTGTGCATGTGCCATGTAAAAAAGCACTAAGTTCACTCTGCTGAGTGGTTGGTATTAGGAAGGGCATCCAGCTGTAAAAATCCTGCCAGAACAGTTACTAGAGTCTGGTGCAGGCTTCTGCCTGGTCATCTCTTGTGAAACCGACCCACCCATGCTAGCATAGAAGGCAGATGTTAAATGATGATGATTATGATGATGATATATATATATATATAACCAAAAGGATCCAGTTTCACTCGGAGTATAAACTCATAGCCTTAATTCTTTGCTTGTAGTGTGAGATTAGTGTATTTCTCTGAAAGTAATACTTCCTTTTAACACTCAATGATTTTACACTTCTGTACATTACATGCACATATTATTCATGTAAGTGCTTCTTCATATACTCTGTTTTTTGTCTTGCCATGTTTATCACTGAAAATGTAGATTCCAGAGGATGCAACAGCCGGAGCAATCTTCTTCTGTCTCATATTGGCAAGGAGCAGGTTGATCAATAATGTCTTTCCTTTGCCTCCAGGAGCATCTAAGAAGACCCGACCAGTGTCATTGTCCACAAATGTCAGAACTTGCCAGTATACCTTTTGATCCTGTACCAGAAGTAGTTCCTTCTTATTGACAACTGCTTGCAAACTTTCTGTGTTGTATGATTTTCCCTGATTAGCTCTTGTGCTAACCTGTGATGAACATCTCTGACAGGACTGGAAGACCATAGAGTTCAAGCTTGTTTCCACCCAGTGATCAAACCTTGTCCTCTATTAATCTTAAGGGTGAGATGGCAATCTCAGTGATATGTTAGACATACTGTGTTGAACAGATCCCTACAATGTAGAATGTAGTTAGAATTTTCACTTCTCACCATGATGTGGAATCCATGGAAGTCATTGGATGAAACTCTCTTTGAGGAGTTTGTCTGTACAATGTTGATGTAATCATCTTGTACATAACAGAACGGCAATGGATACTGTAGTGCATTATAGGACCTGTGTGTTTCTGAAATCCCCATCATTGTCCTCCAACTCTGAGATGGAGGACAATGTCATGCCTGTCATGGTCTTGCTCAATCAGAAACACAACTATTTTATTTGCTGTTGGCCCATTAAACCTCCCTCCATGTTGACCAGCTGGTTTCTTGTCTGACCTGCTAACTACCTTGTATTTCCTGGAGTTAGCTGGAATTGTTTCAAGTGCAGCTGTGAAGCTTGTTGTTGTGCAGCATCTTTTGCAGAGACATCTCAATGCTCATCCTGATGCCAGAAATGTTCTTGCACCTTTCTTGCCCTTCTTGTTGAGAATCACCCATAAAATATATTTGTAGAAATTTTGGTGACTCATTTGACAGAGGTAGTAGAAAGCCAATCCGATGATAAATCTGCCCTTGGATCTTGAAAGTTTGCATGAATCCTGGCTCAGTTATTTCTCTTGTGGCTTCAATGATGTGATCTGTAGCACAGTGTTGTATTGTCGAATTTTGTTTTGGAAGTGCTTAGAATCTTGGTCAGTTGATGACAACAGTTTCTTCAATGGCTCTGGAGGTTGGGGCATTGCAGGGAGTTTAACCTTTCCACCACAGCAGCACAGCCCAAGTGTCTCTTCAGGCCACTTCCTTGTTTTACAGTGTATGCATTCATTTGTCATTGCACCAATCAAAACTTTAGTGTCATCTGCATAATTAACTGCTGGGTCATAGAAAAAGTAAGCGATAGAAAGTGAGGAAGTCCAGTGAGAAGTTAGATAGGGAACGCGCCTCCCAAATACTAAAAATAGATGTTTGTAGAATCAAAACAAGTTGTGTGATTGATAGAATAAGAAAGAGAGGGGAGTGAGAGAGAGAGTGAATAAGGAAGAGGAGTGAGAGAGTGAAGAAAGAAGAGGAGTGAGAGAAAGTATATTTAGTAAAGAAGTGAATCATACATATAAAGCAAAACCATATTATTGTGTCTCAGCTCAAATTATTACTGCACCCCGATTATGGTACTAATTTGTGCAGCTATCTTCTCATGAAAAGCGAACATACACATAGTTAAATAGATAGATATTGCTAGATAGATAGATATAGTCAGAGTGATAAATAGATATAGATTTAAATAGAAAATAGATAGTAACAGAAATCCTTAGAAGAAAGGCAAAATGTTTCTATGAGGAATGTGAAGAATAAGAATTTTAAGCTAAAAATTTATAGAAAACTGACATTCATGTTTTTCCCCAGGAACCAAACAAACAATGCAACTGAAATGAAATAGAAGCAGTTAAAATGTGGCATAACTACAGATGTATATCTATCTGACTTTGTTGCTTCATAACTTCCAGAAAAATAGATGCTTGTCAACAAAACTTTCAACAAATAATCTCTTAGATCCTGTAGATAAGTATATGTAAAGATTTGTTGGAAAAAATTTTTCTGAGGGTTTGGGGAGAGGAGTTTTGGAAAATTCACATGACTTGACATCCCCCACACCTCATAACTTTCAGGAAAATGGGTATTTTTTAATGAAATTTTATACAAATACCTTTCAAATCAGTGGTTCTGGAAAATGGAGTTTTGGATCAGACGGCCACATAAGTTGGAATTTCTCCGTTTTGACAGGGATTTTTTCCAATTTCTTTTTCAGCACTGTCTTCAGAATGATGGGAGGTATCTTTTCATGAAAAAAAAAAAAAAAAGAATTTAATCTTTGCAGAGGAAAAAGTGTGATTTAAAGGAGATTTGGCTGTTGTTTCTAGCACATTGTAAGACCACTCTTTAGTTTTTTCTCACTTGAGTAGATATTGATGTTTTTCAATATTTTTCCCCATTAACACATTTATGCTATAAAAAAAGAATTCGAAAATTTATGATTTTTATTTAGCCCCACTCCTGCCCCCAATTGCTTTTTAAATAATAATAAAATATTGGAGAGCCTGAGAAGATTATTGCTGGGATTTGTCATGTAAAAAATGATTTATTTTAATAGCATAACTTTCTGTTAGAAAATGTGTTTTTTACACACACACATACACATGGCCTTGCTCAGTTGGGGTGCACGTAAAAATTTAAATTAACATTTTTGTTTTCTTTGCTTATATCCCAGCAAAGGACTATGTATGTATTACTTTGGTATCATCATTCTATAAAATGTGTTTATGGGGAGAAAAATATTGAAAAACATCAATAGATGTGAGAGTGAGAAAGAAACAAGGAGGGAGGTCTTGGGACGTGCTAGAAACAACAGCCAGATCACCCTTAAATGACACATTTTCTTCTGAAGTTATTAACAACTTTTTTTCTAACCAAAAATGTTTCTCTCACAAGTTTTAAGTGTGTAGTGCAAAAAAAAAAAAAAAGGCCAAAATCATTCCAGGCTGGGGTGGTGATAGGGTGAAAAAATCATAAATTTTCAAAAGTTTTTTCTTTTTATAATGAAAAGATGCCTCCCATCATTCTGAAGACTGTACTGAGAAAACAATTGGAAAAAATCCCCGTCAAAATGGAGAAATTCCAACTTATGTGGGCTGTCTGATCCAAAACTCCATTTTCCAGTAACTCCTGCCCCCCACCCCCCACTTCCCAAAACTTTTGCCTACAAATTTCTTTGTAATCATAATCTACACTGTTTGAAAGCTATTTATATAAAACTTCATTAAAAAATACCCATTTCCTTGAAAGTTATGGGGGGTGAAAATGTTGGGTCATGTGAATTTTTCAAAACTCCTCCCTAACCTATCAGAAGAAATTTTCCTCACAAATACACTCAGTCTACAGGATCTAAACAATTATTTGTTGAAAGTTTTGTTAAAAAGTATCCATTTTTCTGGAAGTTATGAGGCAACAAAATCAGATGGGTATACATCTGTAGTTAAGCCTAAAATGTAAATATTCAGCAACAATGTATTGTATACATACGTGTGTGTGTGTAGCTAGCCGCAGTTGCTGCATCAGTACTGGAAGTTGACATTGAGAAACCTTTTTTAAAGAAGTTAATCTTATATAAAACAATATTATTTTTTTTAATAAAAAAATAAATCTAGACCAGCAATGGACTATGTATATATTACTTTGGTATCATCATTCCCAGGTCAAATTATTCATGCGTCCCAAGTATGGAACCAATTTGTGTAGCCGTTTTCACGGGAAAAGCGAACACACACACACACACACACACAGGTCTGTTTTATATATAAGATATATAAATATTAGTTTGTCCAAAAAGTTCTGAGCATTTATTTTAAATATGCAAAAAGAAATATAAATAATTGAGCTTTCAATAAATTTTATTTAATGAAATAATTTCCATTATTATTAATGGCATTTGCCCATCTATCAGGCAATTTAACCCTTTAATGTTCAAACCAGCCATAAATGGCCAAAATTAATTCTCCTTTATTTGTTCAAGCCAGCTGTATCCGACTGCTCTACGAAATCGCTAAGAAAAAAATGAACAAATCATGTTATTGAATTCTCGTAGCTTTGAGATAATGCGAGATGAAGCCTTTCCTGCCTATATTCAAGTATACTCTGAAATTGTTTAGGCCACATGGTTTTTTCAATGTTTGAAGAGAAATTTGTACCTTAGTTTTTAAAGAAATGGCATCAGCAAGTAGCGATTCTGACTTTAAAAGTTTTACTCTTGACGATATAGAAAATATAAATGAAAGCAAGAGTATTTTGTCTTCAGATGAATCTGATATCTATATTAGTGACGAGGAAGATTTTGAGAACAAAAGTGATGAAAATGATATCATAAACATGGTCAAAGATTACAACACCAATTACTACTCCTGATTTCACAGAAAACACTGGTCCACACCACAATTTACCCCTTGATGCTCAACCATTGGACTATCTATTTTTATTTTTACCAGAAAGTTTTTTTGAAAATGTTGCAGAGGAAACAAACAAATATGTGCAACGTTTAATTTCTGTTCGTGGAAGAAACGATCCACTATGGCAACTAACTTATACTGCAGAAATGAGGGCGTTTTTTCACAATTAATATTATGTTTGGTGTTAAACAGTTTCCTCAACTGTGGAACTACTGATATAAGGTATTGTGATGCATATATCTCAAGTATAATCTCAAAGACGAGGTATTCGAAAATATCTCAGTATTTACATTTAACTGATTCTGTTAATGCCTCCAGCAAAAACGACCCAAACTATGATCCCCTGTACAAAGTACATCCTGTAAGCATGTACTTATTTACTTGTTAATGATTATAAAACTGTGTATCTACCTGGGAAAAATCTCAGTGTAGATGATGCCATGATAGGCTATAAGAGCAGAGTACATTTTCAGCAGTACATGCCTGCCAAACCTACTAAATGGGGGATCAAGGTATGAGAAGTTTGTGAATCAGAGACAGGATATTGTGTAAACTTTGATGTTTACACAGGTAAAAAATATAATGGAAACAGACCATATGGATTAGGACATGGTGTAGTATAGTCTCTTACTGAACCATTTCACCCTCAGCACTGATGCCTCTATTTTGACCATTTTTTTTTTCTTCAGTGGCTTTGGCAGAAAATCTTGCCCGTGTAAGTACTTACACGTGCAGTACTGTTACAGGAAACCATAAAGGTTTACCCTGTGAAATGAAAACAAAATTAGAAAAAGAGGGGACATTTTACAAATGCAAAAAGAGAATTTGTTAGCTACTGCTTTCAAAGACAAAAGATAGATTTTATTTCTGTCTTCTAATGAACAACCCGGTGTTGGCGCTGGTGTTCACCCCTAGTGAATATTTGTTATAACAAATATATGGGTGGGGTTGATAAATCTGACCAATATAGTGTTCTTTTAAGCTATAAGAAAATCACAGTTTCATAATTGCAGAAATAAATTTCATTAACAAAAGAACATGAAGAAAGAGGAAATAATTACTACATTATTTTATTTGTGTACATTTAGCATTTATAGTACAATTGGAAAGTAAAGTCATTTTGTCAGAGAATTACGACTTAAAATTCACACTAGCTAATCCTTCATACTAACTACTAGAGTTCACAACAATTCAAATAAGTCTTGTTGGATTTTTATCATAGACATGGCATAAAAAATAGTCAATATCTCGATGAGTGAGTGTCGTGGAGTTTAGTAACATCCAACAAACACTATCGTGAATGTCGTGGAGTTTAGTAACAATCCTACGAACATTGAGTAATTTCCCAAAAATCAGGGTTTTTATAACTGCTCATATCTGAATTCTAAGAACCGTATTTCGTGAAACATTTCTTTGAAGAAAGTTTAGAATTTGTATATGGGCAGTAATTTTAACCAATGGGATTACCAACAATTATGCTTGCTCAGGCAAACGACCATTACATCATATTGCCGCCTTTTATGACTTGCTACATGTTGTTGGAACACTAACCCTTTCCTGTTGGCAATCTCCAGCCTCAATTCTTTTGATTTTTTGGTTCAAATTAGCCAGCTGATGACAGTACACATCAAAATTGTCTGGTTTTGTGGGAGAAGCTCATAATAAATAATGCCTTTATGATCCCACCAAACACAAAGCATAGCTTTTGTGATGTGGATATTCGTCTTTGGTTACTGTTTTGGGGGATCCTTACGCAAATTCAAGGATCTTTTGCACACTTTGTTTTCATGCACAATCCATTTTTCATCTCCAGTCACAAGTTGTTTCAAAAAAGGTATGCTTTCATTCCATTTCAAAAGCATATCACAAATGGAATATCAGTCCAAGCAATTCTTTTCTGAAAGTTTGTGAGGGACTGATACATTAAAGTGAGAAATGTATCCTAGCTTCACTAGGTGTTCATGAGCCATACTTTTAGAAACTTCCAACTCTTCTGCAAGTTCTCTAGTCGTAATATTTGAGTTTTCTTCCATCTCTCTCCTGCTCTCTCTTGCACTTTTGCTGTCTCCCACTCTCTCTCTCTCTCCTCTCGCTGTCCCCCCCCCCTGGCTAGGTAACCAAGTATCTCCTTTACATTAGCTCACCTGTTTCTGTCCTCTTTCTTGTTTCATCTTCCACTCTCTCTCTATCTCTCTCTCACTCCCCCTCACCCTGTTTCTCTTTCTCTCTATATATCTCTCTTCTTCTTTCTCTTTCTCTCTTCATCTCCCCTCTCTCTGGCCAGGTAACCATGTACCTCCTCTATAGCAAGACACCTGTTTCTGCGTCTCTGTCTCTCTATCACACTCTCATCTTTCATCATCTGACACAAAATCACCTCTTCCAATGCCCCCACCCATCTCAAAGGATCTTTGTTTTGCAAGTTACTTAGTGACCCTTCCAGTACTGGTGCCATGTAAAAAGCATCCAGTCCACACTGTGAAGTGGTTAGCATTTTGGAAGGGTATCCAGTTGTAAAAGTCATGCCAAAACTGACCTCGCCTGTGCTGGTGCCACATAAAAAGCACTCGGTTCATACTAAAACAGACACAGTAGTCTAGTGTAGTCTTCTACCTGGCCAGATCCTATCAAACCATCCAACCCATGCCAGCTTGGAAGGCTGATGTTAAATGATGATGATGATGATGATGATACAGCATAATAAAGATGACTCTTTCTAACAAAATGACTATTCCATTCATTTAAGTAGTTTAGTTTGGCTTTCCTCCCAGATGCTTCAATAATTTCATGCAAGCACACCATCTATTGCAGTTTCCCATGTCTGTTCTTAGTTTGTCAATGTTTGCCATTTCACTCTTCTGAAACAAGTTGTCCACACAGGTTAGATGTTTTCTTCCCCTGTTGATTCTTCCTTCAACTGACTGCCATAAGACCAGTTGACACAGTTAAATAAATAGTTGTTAAACACATCTTATTCTTAAAAACATAATTGTTTCTACTAGATAACAATTTCATTGAAATCTTTAAATCTGGTTTGATTATTTAGTGTAAAAAACAGTCAATTTAATATCTAGGGAAATAGTATCTAGGGAATAGCATTTATTAAAGCTGAAAAAATTTTCACAACTGTTACTCAGTTTTATGTAACCATTTGTCCGACAGTTGTAATAATACTAAATAAAATATCAACAATAGTCAAATTGATAAAACATTATGTAAAAGCAAGAAAAAATAAAATAGACTCTATCCAGATATGGGAATTACAAATATTTAAAAGGAATGTAACAGAAGTGCACGTTGAACTGTAAGACTGTATTATTATTATGTATTCTTGCACTGCCTTTTGCACTTCCATTTTATTCTTCCACCTAAGCCAACCTTATGCCATTATATTTTTTAAAAATCAGTTACCCAATCAGATTGTGCTCATTCATTGAACTGTAAGACTATGTTATATTATATCATTATATTATATAGTCTCACATAATTTATTTTTTTAGTATTATCACAACTGTATGATGAACAGTCACATAAAACTCTTGAGTAACAGTTTATGAAAACTTGTTCAGTTTTAACGAATAGTGTATTACTCTACCTTTGGTATTCAAGTACTATTTCTTTTACCAAAGAGATTCTATTAAATTCTCCTCCTCCATTCATTTTCCGTGTTGGTACGTGTTAGTTTGACAAGAGCATGCAAGTCAGAAGACTGTGTCAAGCGCTACTATCTGTTTTGGCATGGTTTCTATAACTGGATGCCCTTCCTAATGCTAACCACTTCACAGAGTGTACTAGATGCTTTTTACATGGCAAAACTCCTCAACTGAGGGGTGGCAGAAGTTTTGTGGAAGTTGGCTTTTTGCCAAGTGATGAGATGTTAGAGTATGAATAGAGAGACAGAAATAGGTGTCTTGCAGGAAAGGAGATACATGGTTATTTCAGTAGGCAAGAGAAGAGAGAGAAATATAAAGATGTAATGGTGGGGTACAGTGAAGTTACAGGGAGATGCATTTAAGTGAAGTGTGAAGAAGGATTGCATTGAGCTGGTGGGTAAGTTCAAGAGATGTGGAAGATAGGCAATTTGGTTTTTCAAATATAGCAAATTACCTGTTGCCTTGGTCCTTTATCATCTGCTCTGTGAGGCTCATCTTCTTTAGATCATTTTTCACCACTTTGTCTATCTTCCTGGGTCATCCTCTTTCACAGGTTCCCTTGTCCTCATCCATATGCATCACATGACCATACAAATGCAGTTTTCTCTCTTGCACATTACATGTGATACTACCTATACCCAATATTTCCTATGTAAATTTACACTCTGTCATATATACACACTGATATTGCATATCCAGCAAAGCATACTGGCTTCACTTTTTTGAAACCATCACATATCCTCTACAGTTACAGTCCACATTTCACTACCATGTTGTATAGCTGTTTGTACATAAACATCATACAATTCATCTTTCACTCTGAGGGAGAGGCCCTTTGTTACTAATAAAGGTAATTGTTCCCTGAATTTTACCCAACCAAGTCTGATTCTAGTAACTATGCTTTCAGAGTACCCTCTGCCACTGTTAATTTGGTCACCTAGGTAACAGAAACATTCCACTATCTCCAAGGATCCTCCTAGATATTGGAGGAAGTCTATTTCTTGTGTGTTCTTAGTGCTTATACACTCAAAGACTACTTTCTCTCTTGACTTTGTTGTGGTTCCACTACCCCTCTTATGTTTCCATAGCTTGTATTTGGTACATTGTATAGAATTTCTACCTACATTTTTCTTACATATTGAGCAGAGCCATTTCCCTGAAGAGATTAGCAATTTGTTTGCTTTCCTGCTTACTAGTACTTTGGCCTTTGCTAAATTAACTCTAAAGCCCTTTGATTCCTGACTGTACCTACAGCTATAAGAACAAGGTCATTAGTGTAGTGGAGCACCCATGGGTAACCAGTTTTAAATTCCTGTTATAGCCTGGAGGATTATGATAAACAAGAGGGTGCTGAGAGTTGAGCCCTATGCATTATACTCATTGTGCCAAGAAACAGAATTCCTTCTACTAGATCCTCCTTCATAGAAATCCTTAAATCTGATGTAATTGTTTTTACTATAGAAAACAGCCAAATGAATATCTGTGAGCTTGCAAATTTTAATATCTTGTTACAGTTTACATTTATTTAGAGTGAATGTGATGTAAGAGGTTCTGTTAAATGAAATAAATATTATTTTGTAAAGTATTGAAAAGTTCATCCTGATAAAATTCATTTTCAAAGCACTAACTATAGGATAAGTGTTTCTTAGAAAATACAAATCCAAAATTTACTAATGTCTTGTTTTTAAGAGGATTGCTTTTACACAAACTTCTTTCTTAAGAAGCCCTTAAATAAGAGATTTGATCATTTTCAGTGCAGAAAATAGTCAAATACTTGTAAAATTTGAAATTTTAGCACATCATATTTGCATGTAGTTAGAGCTGGGTTCATTATATTTTACCAACTTTAACTCCTCATGTCTAGCTACAACTCTATGGTTCTGATTGTGTAATGAAGACATAAACACTTCAAAAAAAAAATCAAAAGTGAATGTAACTTTTTTTTTTTCTTTTCAGTTTTTAAATAGAAAAAATACAAACTCTTCCATGTTGGAATTGATGATTATTTTAAAAAGATATTTGTTTAACATGTTTCTTTTTATCTAGTCTGTGATTGAAGCTGTTGCCACTGCAGATGACATTGATACTGAAGGAAATGTAGGCTGGTATGTAGATAAGAATTTCATTTTCTATTGAACAACAAACACTTCATGAATAGCAGATGCACCTTCGTAGTTATGAGCATTTTTGTTTATAAAAATTGTGCAACATATGTCAGTAAGCTTGCAGAAGTTTTCAGTCAATTTGATGCATATGACACTACCTATATTTGACACCGAGGCTGCTGTTTGCTTAAAGTCAATGAAAACATGAAAGAGAAGGAGTAAATATGACACCATTCACAGAAATACATGTGTGCATACTAACATGCATATATCAATACACACATACATATAACTACACAACCACACAGAGACAAACTAGAATCTCTGTATTGCACTACATTGTATATACATATGTATATATACACACAGACACATTAAGTATTTCTCTCTGAATATATATATATATATATATATAATATTATGTGTATTTCTTCTATTCATGGTGTAATCTTGTATCTCCAGCTGAGTGTTTTCTATTGAATTCATGTATATTATTTTATAATTTATTTTATTTTTTATACATATTTTTAAACACTTACAATAATTTTTTTTATTGAACTCCTTTACTTTTTTTCCTACCCCTTGTTTTTTCTTTACAATATTTATGTTGAAATACATTACCTTTTTCTCAATTAATTTTCAAAATAATGATGAATTTAGTTAAATAACTGTGTCATTATTTAGTTGGTGTTCAGAACATAAATTAACACGTACTTTTTTTTATGGAAGTTTTAATTTAGATCACTTTAAAATAGGAAGGTTGTATCATAGAGCCAGGGGCAGTTTCAGGTGGGTTGGTGGATGGTCAATTCCCTAAACTTCGATCCAACATCTTAATAAATATACAAAACATACTTATTATTCATGACTACACCAAGCTAATTTTATCTTGTATCCATCATCCATACATCATATATATATATATATATATATATATATAGATATAGATATATAGGAAAGAGGGTTATACATCTTTAGATGTATACCTGACTTTCCTATATAAAATTAAGAATTAACAGAACGCTGAACTCCAGACTATCAACACTAACAACATTTATTCAAGGTGGAATATATACATCTTTAGCTCTTGTTTGTTGAGACTTCTTCTGTGTGTGTGAGCATGGTTGTTGGGACGTTGGTATGTAGATGTGAGCGAGCTGTCTAGTGTAAGTTCGAAAGATGGAGAGAGACAGCTAAACACGTCCTTGCTCAATCGCTGGCCAGCAAGAAAGAGACAGAATGAAGCGGGAAAGCTTGGTTGTTGAATTGCACGCATGCGTGAGACTACGCATGCGCACAGCGTTACTACAGGGCTCCCTTGCCAGTGCGGAACGCACAATAATATAAAATAAAATTCTGTTGGAACGCCTGAGGCAGGATGGCCACTGAAAACCACCCACAAGATGTAGCACAAACACACACAAAGAAAAATGAAGGAAATGAAATGTACACTCGTGTGATACGTGCATGCAATGTACAAATTGAAGGAATGAAAGAAAAACATGCAATATGGGCAGTAAATGCCACCTAGTAAAAAAACAAATGAGACAATGAGAAAACAAATCGTGATGACTACTGTCCAGGAACTGGAATCACGGAATGTGAAAGTCTGAGTGTTTGTTTTTACTGAAAGGAAAGAAAATGTATGAGTGCACAAGTGTGTGTGTGAGAAAAAACACAGAACATATTAAAGTGTCTGTAGAGACAAAAATTCAGTTCGTATAAGAGTTACACAAGTTGATTTAGAATGTCTGTACTCAGGAAGTCGTGGTCAGTTGGCAGAGCTATAGTTGAGCGTCGGATGCTAGTCGTGACCGGTTACCTGGTACGGAATATTCAAGTCGGCTAGCTCTGACTGTTGTGCGTGAGTGGATAAATTCCACTCCACAGTGAAGATAAAACCGAGTGTGTTAATCTGATGTGTCCCTGGTGGTGGGGTTGTTGGTGCACGACATTGTGGTAGACAGTACATTGATGGTGAAGACGTTGGCGCAGGAACTGTAATATAGCTGTTCTGTATGTGTGGTGGTAATGGTGTTGACGGTGGTAATCTTGGTTGAACGAAGCTGGTGGCGAAAAGGCTGCTCGGTGATGATGGTATTTGAAGAGGTGCGCTTTTACAGACGGTCGACAGACAAAACTCTGTACGACTATTAGCGAAAACCTCGAAGAAAATTTTTTTAACCCAAGATGAAAGAACAACCGTGCGAACTCAAAAAGGAGAAATGGTGACGAATGGAAAAACAGAGGACTCCTTTTATTTAAACGTGTCACACGGTCGAACACAAAATAATATATCAAAGATGATATACAAATAATTATGTTATACTACGATAACATAAATAGCCAGTAATGAGACGATAGAAAAGACAACCGTATGAAATGAATAACAAGAGATGTTTAGTGTGGCATAAAAGATGTATGTGTATGTGAGAGTGTGAATGCAACATATAAGAACATAATAAAAGACAGGCCGTCTATATGTATGTGAGATATTACAGCAGATAGAAAGTCAGTACACGTGAGAGTTTTATACCAAGTTCTTGAGTACACAATTGGAAGTACCGCAGGCTGTAATTCTTGTCTGTTTATTATCGTGATGAACCTAAGTCACCTAACAGAATCGAAGAGAGAGATTTGCCACGGTGGTTTAGTTTGGTGTACATAGTAAGTCGTGTTGACTATGGTTGGAGATGTCGGTGGCGTTGGTGGTCATCGTTGCTTGGTAATTCAGTCTCCATGGCCGCATTTGTTCTTTAGTCGGGTTCACCAGTTATAGGTTGGTAGTCCAGAATCCATGCTGCGTTTGTTTCTTAGTCGGGGTCACCACTTTATAGGAAAGTGGGTTATACATCATTAGATGTATACCGACTTTCCTATATAATATTAAGAATTATAACGGAACGCTGAACTCCAGACTATCAACACTAACAACATTTATTCAAGGTGGAATATATACATCTTTAGCTCTTGTTTGTTGAGACTTCTTCTGTGTGTGTGAGCATGGTTGTTGGGACGTTGGTATGTAGATGTGAGCGAGCTGTCTAGCATATGTTCGAAAGATGGAGAGAGACAGCTAAACACGTCCTTGCTCAATCGCTGGCCAGCAAGAAAGAGACAGAATGAAGCGAGAAAGCTTGGTTGATGAATTGCACGCATGCATGAGACTACGCATGCGCACAGCGTTACTACAGATATATATATATATATATATATATATATATATATATATATATAAAATTTTGTATATATAAACAGAATTCAAGCATTGGTGTTCCACGATGTTCTGATCTGATGAGCTAGCCTTCTTTATCTGCAGTAGTTTTCTTCCAGAGTTTTGTTTTGACGCAGAGGTTTTTCCCTCTTTCTCAAATGCTGTCATTACTTCCGAGGCAGTACTTCTTCATACATCAAATATTTTGGCTGTTTTCGTTACACTAGCACCTGCCATACGAGCACCAACAATTTGACCTCTTTGTAAGTCCAATTGATCTGTCATTTTAATGAATTTTAATTACCTTTTTCTGATGATATCTGAAAGGAAACAGCAATTTTAGCAAAACATATTAAGCAACACTAATAATAAATCAAAAAACATAAAAATAAATAATCTTTTGACGGTTTTATAGATATTTCAAAATTATGATGCTATAATGCTATAAAACTACATGGTATGTGATTATGAATCAGATATTTTGATTTCTGAAAGTGAAACCATCAGTTCCAACAGCTCCAAATAATGATAAAGAAAATGAATTAGTACTTGAATGAAGTAAGAATTTGGAAACTGATTTTCTTATTGGTTTTTCTGAAGATACTGGACCTAGTCACAATATTTCACCCATCTTTGTTTGAAGTAATAATTGTGGAAATGAATCATTATGCAGCAGAACATAAACAATGAGGAACAAAAGATAGTTTGTGGCCTTCCACATACATGAACGAAATCCAAAAATTTTTTGCTACCAACATTATTATTAGTACAAGAAAACTATCCAGAATTACAAACTACTGGATTAATGGTGAACCTTTCAGAGGCTAGTATGTTTCCAATATGATGACGAGGACACGATTTTGTTTTTAACTATCCCAATCTTTACATGTAATAAACATGTAGCAGTACACCAGTGTGTGGAGAGCTAAACTTTGATCCCTAATTTAACATATGACCTTTCATCTTAAGCAAAAACACATACAACATTCACCAAAACACATGTAAAATATTAAAATTCTGGGAGAAACCTATCTGTCAATAAAGGAATGGTTTGTTAATTACAGTTGGGTAGGTTTCCAATAGTATGCTCCTGGAAAACCACAAAAGTTTGGATCCAGTTGTTATACTGGACAAAGAGACAGTAGTGTATGCAAACATGGTATAGGGCACAATGTGGAAATTATTACTTTCATGTCATAACCAGGGCTATACGTTATTTTTTTTCTCAGTTTTTCAGTTTGGTCAACCTTATGGTGGATTTTAATCTGTGGAACGTGTGCTAAAATAGTTGGAACTAAAAAAGGGATTTAAAAGAAAAAGCAAAATTTAAAAAAAGAAGTGAAATACTCCAATGGCAAAAAGGAAATTTGCTAATGACTACATAGAGGGATTAGGAAAATATCAAATTTCTATCTACATGTGACCATCCACATGAGGATGAAAATGGCACCCCATTTGTGAACCTCAGTTATAGCACACACACATGGGTGGTATAGATAGGTTGAATTAAATGATGAGCTAAATGGGTCCGTTGACTTGGTAAGTTATGATGGAGATACCTTGTTCAATATATAGTAAATATGAGGAGCAGGAGTGGCTGTGTGTTATCTCTTTATTATATATAATAATTTGACTTTGGTTTTGTTTTAGTTGTTGTAATTTTATACTAGGTTTGTTGTATATATATATATATATATATATATATATATATAATCATTGTTTTATATGATAAGTAGCTTGCTTATCAACCACATGGTTCCAGGTTCAGTCCCACTGCGTGGCACCTTAGGTAAGTGTCTACCACTATAGCCTCAGGCTGACCAAAGACTTGAGAGTGGATTTGGTTGATGGAAAGTGAAAGATGCCTGTCGTGACCAAATTAGCAGTGGGGGTGGGTGCGCTGAAAGCGTAGCTGCTAGAATTAGAATAGCCTGGGCAAAGTTCAGAGAGCTCTTACCTCTGCTGGCGACAAAGGGTCTCTCTCTCAGAGTAAAAGGCAGATTGTATGACGCATGTGTACGAACAGCCATGCTTCATGGCAGTGAAACATGGGCCGTGACTGTTGAGGACATGCGTAGGCTCACAAGGAATGAAGCCAATATGTTTCGATGGATGTGTAATGTCAGTGTGCATACTAGACAGAGTATCAGTACCTTGAGAGAAAAGTTGAACTTACGAAGCATCAGTTGTGGTGTGCAAGAGAGACGATTGCGCTGGTATGGTCATGTAGCAAGAATGAATGAGGATAGCTGTGTGAAAAAGTGCCACACCTTAGCAGTTGAGGGAACCTGCGGAAGAGGTAGGCCCAGGAAGACCTGGGATGAGGTGGTGAGGCACGACCTTTGAACATTGGGCCTCACCGAAGCGATGAGTTCTGACCGAGACCTTTGGAAATATGCTGTGCGTGAGAAGACCCGGCAAGCCAAGTGAGACCCAAATCTATGGCCTCAGCCAGTCCACTTATGCGTACCTTCCTTCATTGGACACCAAACTCCACTTGCGAAGACCTGTTGAGGCAAGTGAAATCGAAATCGAGTTAAATTCGATGACTGGCACCCATGCCAACGTTGTCTCCTTCATTGGACACCAAACTCAGCTTGCGAAGACTTATTGGGGCAAGCGAAATCGAAATTGTGATGGTACCTGTGCCCAGCGTAGCCTTTCTCTCACTTGTGCCCACAGCATGTGTATGGACCTTTGGACGAGATCGTTGCCAGTACCAGTGCGGGTGGCACATAAAATATACCATTTTGAGCGTGGCCGTTGCCTGTACCGCCTGAATGGCCGTCGCCAGTACCGCCTGACTGGCCGTCGTGGGATTTTCGAGCAAGATCGTTGCCAGTGCCCGTGGACTGGCTCTTGTGCGGGGCCGTCGTAGGATTTTCGAGTGAGATCGTTGCCAGTGCCCCTGGATTGGCTCATGTGCGGGTGACACATGAAATGCACCATTTTGGGCGTGGCCATTGCCAGTGCCGCCTGGCTGGCCTTCATGGGATTTTCGATCGAGATCGTTGTCAGTGCTCCTGGACTGGCTCTTGTGCGGGTGACACATGAAATTTTTCGAGCGAGATCGTTGCCAATGCCCCTGGACTGGCTCTTGTGCGGAGCCGTTGTAGGATTTTCGAGCGAGATCATTGCCAGTGCCCCTGGACTGGCTCTTGTGCAGGCGACACATGAAATTTTTCGAGCGAGATCGTTGCCAGTGCCTCTGGACTGGCTCTTGTGCGGGTGACACATGAAATTTTTCGAGTGAGATCGTTGCCAGTGCCCCTGAACTGGCTCTTGTGCGGGGCTGTCGTAGGATTTTCAAGCGAGATCATTGCCAGTGCCCCTGGACTGGCTCATGTGTGGGTGACACATAAAATGCACCATTTTGGGCGTTGCCGTTGC
>NC_142938.1:33170713-33235713 GCF_046866305.1 Octopus bimaculoides | reverse complement strand
TACAAAGAATAAATCCTGGGGTCAATTTCTTTGACTAAAAGCAGTGCTCCAGCATGGCCGCAGTCACATGACCAAAACAAGTAAAACAATAAAAAAACTATACCATTTTAACTCCGAGCAATGCCGGGTATCTCTGCTAGTGTTGTATAAATACAAGGAATAGTTTTATTCATCAAAGTATGCACCAATATTGTCAATACACTTTTGATATTTCAGCAGTAGCTTGTCCAGCCCAGAACTGTAAAAACCTGGCTACCTAGAGTCAATAAAATCTTGGAAGGCTTGTTTTACAGCATCGTTGAAATTAATTTTTTTTTCTATCAAAAAGTTATCCAAATTCTAGAAGTAGTAGTCAGTGGGGACAAGATCAGGTGAGTCTGGTGGATGATGGAGAATTTCCAACTCAGACACGTGTAGTTTCGCCAATGTCATTTTTGCAATGTGTGGTCTGGCGTTGTCTTGCAGCAATAAAATAGGAGTGGATCTCTTGACTAATCTAGGCTGGTTTTTTTTTGTAATTTTCTGCATCATTTGGTCCAGTTGGCTGCATGAGCCAGGTTTAATGAAATCATAATGGATCCCACCTGCGCCAGACCATCAAACACACCATCAGCTTCTTTTGATGGATTTTTCTTTTTGGACTGTGTTATGGTGGCTCTTCTTTGTCCAACCATTGTGCTGAATGTTTACGATTGTTGCATTAGATCCATTTCTCATCACATTCAATTCAAAAATGATTCATTTTTGTGACGAGAAAGTAGCATAATGCAGGCCTCCAGATGTTACTGTTTCTGATTTTCATTAAGTTCATGTGGAACCCACTTATCCAACTTTTACACTTTACCAATTTGAACTAGGTGAGTCAATATTGTTTGCCTGCTAACACCAAACAGCAACAATAATTCACAGGCACTTTGAGATAGATCTGACTCGATGGTGGTTTTCAGTTCGTCATTATCCACCTTTGTTTCTGGTCAAACACGTTGCTCATTTGTGAAGTCAAAGTTATCAGAACAAAATTTTGCAAACCAATTTGATACTGTCTGCCGTGTACTAACATTAGAATGAAATACTCTATTAATATTCCAAGCTGTCTGTGATACTGTATTTCCAAGAAAGAACTCATATTTCAAAACTATGTAAATTTCCGACTTATCTATCACTAAACAAAAATACTAAAAAACAATTTATAAATATTTTATAAAGCGCAAAATGAGCAGCTGTCAAAGTTTACCATATACCTTACTACAAATCTCATACTTGATGACCTAATATATTAATATACTAGCAGAGGCACCTGGCGTTGCTTGGGAATGAAATTGTTGCTTATATACTTGAAGAAAAAAAGGCAAAATATGCTGTATAGAAATTTGAGAGGACATTCTGTAGATGGACTCTCAGATGAATGATGGCTGGGCGCCTCTCATGAATGGGGAAAATTGAAGATGTGCCAAAAAGCCTCATTGGTACTTGGAAACTTTTACGAAAATTAAAATGGGGATTAAATGAAAAAAATGATTTACGTGAATATCCTCACAAGAGTAATTGAAATAAAATGGCGATTGTGGAACCCCCCACGCGCGCGCATACACACGTGTGTCTTTGTAAATATGTTTGTATACATTTATGTATGTGTGTGTTTGTAAGAGACAGAGTGTGAGTGAGAGAGAGAGGTTTGTTGTCATGTATACGTACATGCATAAATATACATACATCTTTGGATGTATGCATATGACAACACAGCCCTTGACTCACTCACACTCTGTGTCTTACAAACACGCACGCGCGCACATACACATGTGTGTTTTTGTAAATATGTTTGTATACATTTATGTATGTGTGTGTTTGTAAGAGACAGAGTGTGAGTGAGTCAAGGGGTGTGTATGTGTGTGAGACTGAGAGAGCGGTGTGTATGTAGTATTTACTCTCGCTCTCTCTCTCTCTCTCATACACACGAACACACACACTCACACACAAAATAGAGAGTGAAGCTTTTTTGCCGTTGTTATGTCAATACCGGAAGTTGACATTGAGGAACCTTTTTAAAGAAGTGAATCTTAAATATAAAGAAATATTATTTATTTTTAATTTAAAAAATCAAATGAAGAGCCTAAGATTTATCCAAGGTCAAATTATTCACGCATCACAAGTATGGAAGCATTTGGTGAAGTCGATTTCACGTGAAAAGCGATTACACACACATCTCTGTTTTATATATAGTATAGATATACATATGTATATACATATACATACATATATATATATATATGTATGTATATATGTATATATATATATATATATATATATATATATATATATATATATATATATAAATGAATATTATTTACCAATAGCTAGTTTTGTAAGCCAATTTAACTTCGTAATATCTCTCTCTTCATTCCTCCTAAATTCTTCATGGAATTTTGCTAAGCTCATACCATCTACCCAAATTAAACCTTGCTTGTTCACGGTGCACCCACCCTTTCTTGCCCCCACCACCAGTGCTGGATATCTCTATCTCTACTCCCACCACCTACACCGGATATCTCTCTCTTCCCACCACCATTACCAGATATTTTGTCTCTCAACCCCTCCCTCACTAGTGCTGTTCTCTATATTACCTGCAGTCTCTCTCTCCTGGGATAAATGCAACTAGTTTAGCTACCTACCTACTTAACCGGCTATCTTTCATTTCATTTTATCTAGAAATTTGTCAACAACTACCCATTAATTTTCCATGAGCATATCAAATGAAAGAGAAAGCTAATGGGCTGTATGTGAATGCTTGTTCTTGTCTGGGTGTGTGTGCGTGTGTGCGTGCACGTGTGTATGTATGGACGAGCTTCTTTCCTATCTTTCTCTGTCCAACCCCCCTCCCTCACTGGTGGTACCCTCTATCATACCTGCAATCTCCTCTCACTGGACAAATGCAACTAGTTTAGCTGACACCCTAATTAATCTAACATTGGAATACTCATATTTGCAACACCAGTAATGCTTAAATTTACATTTTTACTATGTCCATAGTGCTTATACTTACAACGCCTCTAACACCTACTCCTACCCCCAGTAGGGGCAACAGTCTTAACATGCTTGAATGTTTGAATGATGTCAGGTCAGAAGTGAGAACAGGTGAAGCATGTCTAACAAATGAACATGAAAATCTTCTTTTCAGGTGCTGAATAACATCTCCTCTCCTCAAGCATCACCCCACATTCCTTTCCCAGTTTTCAGAGTTGGCACTGTCAATGTAGGCACACTGAAAGGTAGGTCTAGTGAGATTATAGAGATGCTTGAAAGGAGACGTGTTGATGTATGCTGCATACAAGAGGTAAGATGGAAAGGAGCTTCAGCCAGGGTCCTCACAGGCGAGGCACATAGGTATAAAATCTTCTGGCAAGGTAACACGGATGGAGAAGGTGGTGTAGGCATACTCCTTGCGGAAAAATGGGTGGATAAAGTCATAGAAATTGTTAGGGTATGCAATAGAGTGCTTAAGCTCAGGCTAGTCCTGCAGAACAGTATAGCTATAATTATCTCTGCCTATGCCTCACAAGCAGGCCTACCAAATGATCAGAAGGACCATTTTTATGATATCCTCCTACAGCCTACCTCAAAGTGGCAATGACCTCATCTTTGCTTCTAGAGATTTTAATGGGCATGTTGGATGGCAATCCAGCATCTTCACTGGTGTACACGGGGGCCATGGTATTGGTTCCCGAAATGAAGGGGTAACCATGCTTGGGGAGGGGAGATGTTATTCAGCACCTGAAAAGGAGGAGATTTTCGTGTTCGTGTTCTCACTTCTGACCTGACATCATTCAAACATTCAGTTAGTGTTGCAGATTAAAAGGTTACATGCATCACAATGCATGTAACCTTTTAATCTGCAGCACTAACTTCAGGAAGCCAGACAGCCACCTGATAACCTATCAATCAGGTGAATCTGCTAGTCAGATTGATTTCATCATCACCAGACAGCAGGATGCAGGGTTGCTCTTAAATACAAAGACCCTCCTGGGTGAAGAATGTACTCCCCAGCACAGACTAGTCATTAGTGACTTTAGACTCAAGACCAGAAGGATACCAAGAAGCAAACCAATCCAAAAAAAGCTAAAGAACCCTTCACATGGTCAGAGATTTAGGGACATCCTCATCAAGAAATTTGATGAGAGGGAGGAGGAGCTACAGACATCAGACATAAAAGGTAGCTGGAAATTCCTACAGGACAGCTTACTGAGTTCCACAGACCAAGTCTGTAGATGGTGCAAAGTCCCTTCCAGACCTAGAGTAACATGGTGGTGACATGTTTCACCGTAAACAAAGCAATTAATGTAAAGAAACAGGCCTGGAAATCCTGAAAGAGTGGGAGTAGCAGGAACTGTACCAGACAGCCAGAAGGGAGGCTGGGCAACAGGTATACATCGCCAAGGAAGAAGTAGAAAAGAAGAAGTTTGCCAATGTTCAGCAACATGAGGACCAAAGAACTGCAGTATTTTGGATTGCAAGACAATGTGTGAGCAAAAATTGTGATGTTACAGGAGAGAAATGTGTCCCCATGGATGATGGTGCACTTGCTTTTAATGATTCTGAAAAGAAAGAGGCTTGGAGAAGCCATTATGAAAGACTGCTGAATGTAGAGAATGAATGGGAGAAGGGCTGTACAGGCCCTATACAGAGATGCTCTTAGTAAGGTAAGGATTGGCAATGAGTATAGTGAAGAATTTGTGTTAGATGTAGGAGCCCACCAAGGATCAGCCCATAGCCACCTCTTATTCATCATAGTCCTCCAGGCAATAACAGAGGAACTCAAGACAGGTTGCCAATGGGAGCTGCTCTATGCCGATGACCTGGCCCTCATAGCAGAATCACTACCAGAACTAGAGAAGAAATTTCGGGTGTGTAAGCAAGGTTTAGAATTGAAGGGTCTTAGTGTCAATGTTGCAAAGATCAAAGTCCTAGTAAGTAGGAAGGCGAACATATCACAAACCCCTTCAGGTAGATGGCCCTGCTAGATCTGTTGAAAAGGTGTAGGTAGAAACTCCATAAGACGTACCCAGTGTAAACTGTGAATGCTTAAGAGGTGCAGCAACATCAAAGGAAGATTAACCGGAAAGATAGCTTCCGTGTGCAGAAGATGCACAGGGGCAATAAACACCACAGATGCTCAGAAAACAGATTCTATCACATGCCAGGGGGAGAAACTAGAAGTAGTTGATAGCTTCTGCTACCTAGGTGACCAAGTCTGTAGTGAGGGTAGATGCTCAGAGAGCATTACCACTAGAATAAGAATAGCCTGGACAAAGTTCAGGAAACTTCTACCCCTACTGGTGACAAAGGGCCTCTCACTCAGAGTGAAAGGTAGATTGTACAATGCATGTGTGCAAACTACCATGCTTTATGGCAGTGAAACATGGACCATGACTGCTGAAGACATGCATAGGCTCGAAAGAAATGAAGCTAGCATAATACGGTGGATATGTAATGTCAGTGTGCACACATGACAGAGTGTAAGCGCCCTGAGAGAAATGTTGGACATAAGGAACATCAGATGTGATGTGCAAGAGGGACGTCTGCGCTGGTATGGTCATGTACTACGGATGGATGAGGAGAGGTGCGTGAAGAAGTGCCACTCCCAAATAGTGGAAGGAATCCATGGTAGAGGGAGACCCAGAAGACACGGGATGAGGTGGTGGAGCATGACCTTTGAACGGTGGGCTTCACAGAGGCAATGATGAAAAACCAAGACCTCTGGAGATATGCCTTGACTGAGATGACCCAGCAAATAAAGTGAGATCACAGCTGTAGCCTACAGAAGTGTTGCATAACCAGCCCACTCAAAACAGAACCTTTTGAGGAGACCTATTGCGTCAAGTACATCAAACTCAAATCATGCTGACTGGCATGTAAAAAGCACCATCCGAACATGGTCGATGCCAGCCCCTTCACCCCAACTGGCTCCTATGCCAGTGACCTGTAAAAAGCACAATCTGAACGTTGCCAATGCCAGTGGCACGTAAAAAGCACCATCTAAACATGGTCAATGCTAGCTCCCTCTGGCCCCTGTGCCGGTGGCACATAAAAAGCACCCACTACAGTCTCAGAGTTGTTGGCACTAGGAAGGGCATCCAGCTGTAAAAACACTGCCAGATTAGATTGGAGCCTAGTGCAGCCTCCTGGCTTCTCAGACCCCAGTCGAACCGTCCAACCAATCCCAGCATGGAAAATTGATGTTAAACGATGATGATAATGGTATATTTATATATACACATGTATATTTTTATTTATGTGTTTCAGCCAAGCGGCTGCGGTCATGCTGTATATATGTTGTATATATATATTTATATATATGTATGTATATATATATATATATATATATATATATATATATTGTTTTTGGATTTGGTTTGCAAGATTTTTTATGTGATTTCGTGTGTTGAAGCATATTCTGTTGTGTCTGGGGAGAGTCATTTTCTTATTGTGCCTTAAAATTTAACACACTCACCGGTAAAATTTCCACTTATTTTCATTTTTATTTTCCTAAAATTTTTGTTGCGTCTTGCAACCTTATCAATAGTCTTGACTGTCCGTTGTTTACGCTGCATTCTTTTTTGCTTTTGTTTGTTTTTGCGTATGTGTGTGTATGTATGCATGCATGTATGTGTGTGTATGTATGTCTGTGTGTGTATATGTATGTATATGTGTGTATGCATATATGTATGTGTGTGCATTTGCATGTGTGTATATGTATGTATGTACCTCTGTCTCCTTGTGTGTGCGTGTGTGTGTGTTTTGCTGCTATATACCATGTTTGTATGTATGGGTGCACATCTCCATATGTGTAGACATGTGTCTTTGTGTGAAGTAAAGTGTGTGTATATGTGATCATGTGTTTCAGTCTCTATTTTCGTATGTGGTTGTCTGTTCATATACCTTATGTACCTACCCGTCTGTATGTAGACCTGTTTGTTTACATATACATACATGTGCATGCACACACACACACATACACCCACACACACAGACATACATACATCTATCTGCATAAAAGCCTATTAACTGTTCTACTCTACCTGTGTAAAATGTGGGTATGGGGGTATCTATGTATATTTCCTATTTAGTATTGGGGAAGTTTCATTTATAAGGACATACTCCCGTATTTGTCTTAGAGTTGGGTCTTTTGGGTGCTTGGATAAGATGCGGATGTCAAGTTGACCCAAGTTGCCTCCATGCTGGTCTTTGGCATGTTGGTAGAGTATGGAGGACTGTTTTTTGTCGTCATATTGTCTCAGATGTTCATTTAGTCGTTCCGCAATGCTCCTAGATGTTTTCCCTATGTATGTCATATTCAGGTCTTTACAAGCACCTTCCATGCATTTTATGCTGTAAACTACATTTCTATATCTGCAGTTAATGCCAGGGCTAATCCTACATACCATGCAGTTATCATTGGTACATATGGTATTCTCAAAGGGGTACGTCCTACATAGTTGTGATCTGATGGAGTTCCCTGGCTTTTCAACAATTTTAATGTTGAGTTTGGACTCCTTCAGAGCTTTTCTAAACCTACGCGCTAGTTCTCCATGGGCTGTGGCCTCTACAAACATCACTCCTTGATATCTGTCGGTTTTATACCACGTGTTCGCCCTGTTGGCTTTGTCACAAATTCTTTGTATCCTATTCCATTCTTTGTTTCTATATGTAGGGCAGGTACCACTGGTATCATTATGTATAATATTATCTAACCTCTTTCTAGCTCCCCTGTATACTCGAACCCTATCTTTCTGATCATATCCAGAGAATTGCATGCAGAACCACAGATGCTCAGAAGTTCTGTATATGTTTTTACGTTTCATAGGGTTTGCATAGTGGGGAGATGCTGTTCATTATCCTAACTAAGTCTGCTATCAGTATGTTAATTTTCATGCTGTGTGACAAAGCCGAGTTCTTGTGAACAGCATATTTTGAAGCTATGGGTTTCATATAATATGTATGGAGGAGCTGCACTCTATTGTTCACAGTCTCTAACCAAAGTTCAGTATCAAGTACAGGGAGCCTATTGTTGGGGTGTTCAGTCGGGTAATCTATAGTTACCTTGATACTTTGGTGGATGGAGTTAGCTATTTGCTGGATGCTCTCCATTACATTCCTTTCGGTTTCTACACGACTGTCACTAGAGTTGGTCCTAACTATGATATTTATGTCATCTACATATCTGTTGTAAAGTAGAAGAGTTGTGGACTGTTCTGCTAACATATGTTTAAGTTTTCTGTCCCACCAGGTCATGAAGAGGCCAGCCACATCTCCAGCTACACCAACGCCGATGGCTGCACCTTGAACCTGCATGTATAGTTTTTTGTTGAACTTTACTATGTGGTTCTTCAAGGTGGTTTTTATTTTGGCCCCTATTGCATGAGCAATCATTTCCTTCACCTGATTGTTGTTCTCAGGGTTTTGGGTGGGTGCAGTCCAGCCACTCCAGCGTTCAGTGGTGCTTTTCTTCACTGCTGAAGTGATGGTGGGTGGTCTTCCCCTCTGTGGCCTGGTGGGGCAGAATCTACTGAGGTCATGGTCATCCAAATAGTTACTGTCGTAGCTTAGTCTGAGGAGGTGGCCCAGTTCCCTCGTGTTGACCTTGCGGAACTCCACTTCACTTTCACAGATCACCTGAATGCATATCTCCACAGCAAAATCTATGTCTATAGATGGGTAGAGTGAAATCACATCCATACTACCCACTACACAACCTATGAGGTCGTTGGAGTGGTTGCAAGCACTGATCTTACTGAGGAGATCTTCCGTGCTCACACAGACATCTGGAGACATCTCTATGAGAAGTCGTAATACGTGTTAGAGGAAGTAGGACAGTCTATAGTTGCTGGAGATATTTGCTCCACAAACTGGTCTGGTTGGAGGCCCCATGACAGGGTTTATGTAGGGTTTGTGGTCTTTGCGTAACCCGCATAGTGTAGGAATGTCATTGTTGGTAGCTTGGAAATTGTGTGCTGTCCTTTTTGTAGGTTGGAGTATGTTTCACCACATTCCCATGTGTGCGTTGAGGATTTTTTCCACTTTTTCATGTTCTTGTGGTGTTACTGATGTGTTGTTGCATGGTCTGGACATAGTTCTGACGGCTGTCTATTGACAGTCTACCAGACTTGTCTGTAGGGAGGCACACTAATTCTCTGTTCCTAATTCGCTGTCTCAGTTTATGTAGGCCTCTGTCAACAGATGAGCTGATTTGGTGGGTCTCCTCCTCACTATGTTTTTTAGTGGATTTGTTGTATCGGTCTAAGATATGTCGGAATCTATTTCTAGCTAAGGAGATCTTTGCTTCTGTTTTCTGTTAATTTGGGGTGGGATACATACCCTTTTGTTAAAGGGTAAGTCTGTGGGGTAGATCCTTGTCATGTCATAAGATTTGTTGTTAGGGTTGTAGAAGACAGAGTGTAGAGTGTTATTATCGTTGTGGTTGTTGTTGTTGTTGTTGTTATAGTTGCTGGTGTTTGATGTTGTTGTTGGTGGTGGTGGTAGTGCTTGTGTTGTGCATATGGTTGTTATTGTTGTGGGTGGTGTTGTTGGTAGTTGTGTGGTTGATGTGGTTGGTATCATTGTCTGTGTGTGGGATGTTATTACTGTTGCTATCATCATCGTTACTATTGTTGTTATTATAATAGTTGTTCCTGTTTCGTACACTTGTGTTGTTATTGTTATTGCTATAGTTGTCTGAGTGATGAATGTTGTTGTTATTGTTATTGTCACTATTGTTGTTGTTGTTATCATCATCGTTACCATTGTTGTTATTATAATAGTTGTTTCTGTTTCTGTACACAATAGAAAATTATAATCATAACAATTTTATTATCTTTAAAAGTCCAGGTTGTATATCTATTTAGTAGAAATACTCAGCTGCTGCAATCATTTGAGAGCAGTATCAACGCATTTTGGCACTGCCAATAACCTCACTTTTATCATCCCTGTCCATGCTACTTCCAATGATCACCACCCCACCTTTCTGTGCCTTCAGTAGTCTCCACCTCGTGTCTGAGCTAAACCTTAGGTCTTCCATTCCTCCTTTTTAACACCTCTCCTATCTGCTATCATTTCAACACCTCATATCAGCTATTGGTGATCCTTCCACCTTTGTTTCCCTACTCATTTTAGCCACCCTCTGACCTCCATCTTTGCCACAATTTATCACCCTCCATCTCTATTCTCACACCTTGCATACCATCTCCCAAATTTTTTTATCTATCCACAGATATATGGTACTGCTGTCTTCCACCCTTCATGTGCTGCTAATTGTCACCTCCTCCACACTTCTATCTCTTCCACCTCCTCCCTTCCATTCTTATATTTACCATCAACTACACCTCCACCCTTTTTCATCACTCACTACATCCACCTCTCCCCTCATCTTTAAATATTTGATACTCTCCTCCCGCATCCTTATGAAATTACCCTCTCTATCCTTCTCACTATTCCACTGTCCATATTTTTTTTTATACTCACTTTCATATGCCTTAAGAGTTTGCGCTGACACTTTGTCAACACACTCTCTGTCTTCCTTCCAGCTACCTGCATAAAATGTGGGGTAGTCATGTATCTCCTCTATAGCAAGACACCTATGCTTGTCCCTCTGTCATACTTTAGACCCTCAACATCTGGTACAAAGCCACCTACTTCTACTATGATTCAACTAAGTCAAGAGTATTTTGTTTTTGTTACATGGTAACCTCACTAGGTGTCATGAAAAATAGGCTTTTTTTAATTGCGTTCACTTCTTTTGCAATAAATTCAGATTTCACTTCTTGTTTGTATTACATAAACATGTCTTTTGAAAACAGTTTACTGTTAGCGTAAAGATTCTTTAAAAAGTCTAATTTCACTTAATACTATATCTAGTTCAGTTTTCTTTTTATTTCTGATTAGGTACAGGTGTGGCTGAGTGGTAAGAAAGTTTATTTCTCAACCACATTGTTGTAATGTGGATCGGCATCCACCTGTATGTGGTTGTCAGCACTATAATGTTCTTGTCGCCACTATTATGTTGTGGTGGTATTCCATGTCTTATTATCTTTGACTTGTCTATCATGCTATCACTAATAGCTCAGCAAGACAATGACTTTGAAACATCTACCTTGACATTAACTAGAACTCATATCACGTAACTGATACTGACTCCAACTGAGGAACTCGTACATTGACTACTACTACTGACTGACTTTAGAGTGGCTGTATCATACCATTTTGCCACATGGGAAGGGGTGTACCATTTCACTACAACATCTACCTTTTAGGTTGTTTTTTTATGGAAAGCAAGTAATTTTATTTTACTTTAATCACCCCTCCGCCCTTTTTAGCATTTTATTTCAACTTAATATGTTTTTCTTTTTGGCATTTAATTGTAGAAACTCTATGTTCTTCCTATTTCTTCCACTTGTATTCATGGGTTCAACTACCTGTAACAGTGTTGGTACACAGAATGTGTCAAATGGCCATTCTATAGCTTCTTCCAATCTGTCTAGTTCATTTTCTATGAATCTCTTCTTGGTTTCTGTGTCTTTTTTTTATACCTTTTTTGCTTTTTACCCCATATATCATTTTTCCTATGTACTTTGTAATTTCACCTTCTTCCCAGTACTGTTTTCCATTTTTATATGACATTCTGGATTGCTTCCTTGGGCACTGGCAAAGAAATCTCTGATCTCCAAGAAGAATCAAAGAGAGTCTGTCTTCGTTTCACTCACGAACATGTCATTTGGACAGAAGAACAGTAGTCGCAGGTTCATTTTAGTGATGAATTGAAGTTTAATGTGATTGGTTCCGATGGCAGAATGTACGTCCGACGAAAAAATGACAAAAGGTTATCTTGTGCATGTGTGAAGAAGACAGTGAAATATGGAGGAGGCAGTGTAATGGTATGGGGAGTGATCTTTGTTGCTGGTCCTGGTCCACTTATTCGCCTAGAAGGAACTGTCAGTGTTGAAATCTACAAGCAGATTCTTAGACAGCATGCCCTTCCACATTTCTAATCCTCATCAGTTCAACTTCCTATCTTCATGAAGCACAACGCTCCCTGTCACACTGCAAAGAGAGTCAAAGATATTTTGAGTGATGAAAGGGTTGATCTCTTGGGCTGGCTACCTCAAAGTCCTGATCTCATTCCTGTAGGAAATGTTTGGAAGATTATTGGAGTGGGGGGGCGATGAGAAATCTAAAGAACCAAGATGAACTCTAGGAATTATTGAAAAACAAATGGAACAATATTACTCCATCATTTTGCAAGAAATTGAATCAGTCCTCTGGTGACGGATGTCAGGAGGTCATTGATAGTAAAGGGCTGTTCACAAAATTTTACTAGTAAGGTTTTCTTTTTTGTTCTTGTTCTATTTTTCACTGTTTTTCTAAGTGAGCCTTAAATTTTGGCCATTACAATTTGGAAGATTATTTGTTTATTTCTTCATAACTTATGAAATATTTATTCCATTCACTTGAAATTTTCACAAATGATAGATATTAGGTATATCTAAATTTGTGTAAAATATCTAGTCTCAATGTTTTGTTAATCTTCTATAATAAATATTTCAATACACTTGTTCTTACTGACCCTTATATTATGGCCGCTACTATGTGTGTATATATATATATATATATATATATATATATATATTATGTAGATACATACATCCATGCATGTTAGATATATGGACAGGTATGCGTATGTAAATATAGAAATACAACCAGACCCACACACACATGGATGGAAGGAAGGGTAGAGGGAGAGGGTTCACTGAATTATGGTTCTAGTGTGTTGTATCTGGAAAAATCAAATTTGGTGTAGTAACAACATCTTGGGATTTTCTCAGTGTGCTTCTTTACCAACCTTCCGTTACTTAACAGAATGCACAAAGCTTCCTCAAGACGCAAGTTACATACGCCAAATAGTATATTATATGGGTGTACATTTTTTATTATTGACCATTCTATTTCATATTTTATTTTTCCTTCTTTTAATCTCCATATAAGGTCTGCTAGTGATGTTGTGTGTTGCCAACTTATCTTATGGAAAGAGGAGATATGGTTGCGACAATGGTCCTTCAATTGGTTTTCGGAGGCTCCTATATATGTGTATTTATGTTGTGTTGTGGTGATTGTGCATTTGTATAAGATGTTTTTTTGCCTGCATTGGTTCATGAGTGGACATGGAGATTTCTTGTGACAGCTGCAATGATTTGCACTATTATTATTTTTGTAGTTATTTGGTGACTATTTGCTTTAGTTTTTATAATGTTCCAGTTGATTAGCAGTGTCTGGAGTGTTCTTGATATTATTGCCTGTTTTGTTGATTCTGTTTTGAGATTTTGTCTAGATCCTATTATAACTACCAGGGGTCACTATCCATGTTTTTGTGATCCCTATTGTGTTTATTTTTGTTATTTGTCCTATACCCTGTGTTTTGTTCTGTTTGTTCCTTATCTGTGGTTGTTGTTTGCATGTATATTTTTTTAATTCTATTTGTGTATGTAGTACTCCATGTTATTGGATGTGGCATATGATACTTTCACTGTGTACTTGTTGAAGATACAACGGTATTTATGTGCTTTAAGGAATCACCTGTCTATTGCTGCAAGGAATTGTTTACCTATCTTTGATGGTATTCGCAATCCGAAAATACCATAAGACCTCGAAATTTTTGTATTTTTTCTTTGGTTCCTTTGACCTATATTGTGTGTTCTTGGCATTTTGTACTTCAGTTTTGCTATTATTGTTATTATTTCAGGTTTTGTTTATTTCTTCCTATCTTTCTATAGTATCTTGGGCTTTTGTGTTTTTCTTGTTATGTGTTTGTTGTTTTTCATGTTGTGTGTGTTTTCTCCTTTAGGTGTATGGGTATTAGTATTATTTAGGGCTTTGCCAGGTATGAAGTTGATTTTTTTCCCTTATACTCAACTCTAGCTAGTGCTTCATTGTAGTAAGGTGCATGTATGTTGAATATTGTCTCGTTGGCTGACAGGCATGATATACCGGTGGCCATGCTCCTAACTATTTCTTTCGTTATGGATGGTGGATGATTGGACTTTAGATTTATGGTATGGTTTGTGGATCCCTGTTTCTAAGTTAAAAGTAGGATCTAGGAAATTTATCTTACAGTAATTACTGTCTATGGTTATAGATAGGCCAAAGTTTTTAAATAATTTGTCTAGTTTTTTTCTGTTTCTTTCTATTTCTACCTTAGCACAATTATCTATTACGAAAAGGGCATTGTCTCTGTATAGGCCTCCTGCTATTTGTGAGAATGAGGATTTAATGTGGAATAAGATGTAAATTCCTACAATATCTGTTACCTGTGCTGGGTCACTCAAACCCATTAATATATCAAAGGAATTCGTTCTATCTGATCTCGTCCATAGTTTGCTGTCATAATTAATAATGGTTTCTGGTGCTGTTAATATTATGTCTACAGTCTACATCTGACTTAGATAGGCTGGAATTTTTCATTGCAAATATGAGTGCTTTATTGAGTATTATATGGTTAATTTTGGAGTAGTAGTTACCTATCTCTAATTGTATAAATTTTGAGTTTTTTGTTTTTTCTATTTTTTTAAACCATCCTGTTGCCTCCTAGTGTCTGACGATAAGGAAAGTCCAATCTTAATTTTGAGCTAGGGCATTATTTTATCTATGATGTTTTTGCTTATACATACTATGTCTGATTTTGATGGATATATTAGTCAAAGAATAGTAATTCAGTGAACTCTCTCCCTCTCCCTCTCCCACTATCGATGTATGCATGGATCTGGTTGTATTTCTATATGTATGTGTGTGTGCTTGTCCATGTGTCTAGCATGCATAGATGTATGTATCTGCGTATATATATATATATATCATCATCATCATCATCATCGTTTAACGTCCGCTTTCCATGCTAGCATGGGTTGGACGATTTGACTGAGGACTGGTGAAACCGGATGGCAACACCAGGCTCCAGTCTGATTTGGCAGAGTTTCTACAGCTGGATGCCCTTCCTAACGCCAACCACTCAGAGAGTGTAGTGGGTGCTTTTACGTGTCACCCGCACGAAAACGGCCACGCTCGAAATGGTGTCTTTTATGTGCCACCCGCACAAGCCAGTCCAGGGGCACTGGCAACGATCTCGCTCGAAAATCCTACAGGAGCCAGTCAGGCAGTACTGGCAACGGCCACGCTCAAAATGGTGCATCTCATGTGCCACCCGCACAAGAACCAGTCCAGGGGCACTGGCAACGATCTTACTTGGCTTGCCGGGTCTTCTCACGCACAGCACATTTCCAAAGGTCTTGGTCAGTAGTCATCGCCTCGGTGAGGCCCAATGTACGAAGGTCTTGCCTCACCACCTCAGCCCAGGTCTTCCTGGGCCTACCTCTTCCACGGGTTCCCTCAACTGTTAGGGTATATATATATATATATATATATATATATATACACAAAAATACAGAGTAGAGGAAATTGAAAATGCAAATCAGATTCCTGAATGCATAAATGAAGATATTCAATCAATGTATTTGATTCATATATATTTATACACATCAACATAAATCCTGCATGTACAGGTGTAAAGATTCTCCAAGGGTATAAAGAATAAAACCAAACATACATAAAAATGTCAAAGAAATATAAAAACATAAAAATACATATAAAATTACATATAAATAAAGATTACATGTAAAGAGTTATGCATGATAAATATAAGAGGTGCAAAACAAATGAGAGGTTGATAAAGATAAAACAAAAACGTTTATTCCTATATTTATCAACTTCTCGTGCATTTTGCACTTCCTATATTTATCATGCATAATTCTTTACATGTAATCTTTATTTATTTGTATTTTTATATTTCTTCTATATTTTTTTGTATGTTTGGTTTTATTCTTTATACTCTTGGAGAATCTTTATGCCTGTACATGCATGATTTTTGTTGATGTGCATAAATATATATGATTCAATTACATTGATTGAATATCTTCATTTATGCATTTGGGAATCTGTTTTATTGCCTATGATTTATGATTTCAATTTCCTCTACTCTGCATTTTTTCACATTGGTTTTCTATGAGTACTCTGTAAATAGCCCATACTTTCTATAGCATACTTAGTATTATATATATATTAGGGAAAAAATTCCAAAATTAAATTAAATTTCACAATATATAATATATAAATATATAATTTAGAGAAAAAAAAACACAATTATTTAATTTATCCATGAAAATCCACAATCACATATAGAAAAGTTTAATAAGTAAATACACTGAAAAGACCTATAATAAAAATCAAAAAAGTACAAAGTAATAAATATTAAAATAGTAAAAATGATTACAAATGTTTCATAACCATATTTTCAAATGGAAAATAAAAATCAAATCGATTGAAAATCAATTCTATTCAAAAATATAGCTAATCTTTCAGGTCAAAATACAATAATAATAATAAAATCAATGTACATATTTCGACTAACAATAAATATCAAATGAATTTATATAAAAATACTTATTTTACCAATAAATAAAAGAAAAACATTTAACAACATTACTGAAAATAAATGCAATACTTATCTTATCAAAGCTTTAGTTTAAACTAAAATTTTAAACGTTATACTTTTAACTTAGCGTTTATTAGAATTAAGTCGCATGGAAATATAGCATGAAGAAAAGTAATAGAATAAAGAGATATATAAATATGTATTTAAGTTTTATTTATAAAATCAAAATACATTTTAGCTGTAATCATAATGAAAAATTAACTTTATTATAAACACTTACTAGAAAAATTTTAATTCTAAATATTTTTAAAGTCTAATAAATTAAAACTAAAATACATAAATTAGATAAAATACTAGGTAAGATACTATTAGCTAAAATACTATAAATTAATATATTTACATTAAATAAATTAATTAAAATATTTAAATTATTTATTAATAAAAATCATAGTATCATTTAATTATTAATATATAATATTTTCGTACTAATTAATACACACTTTATAAGTACAAATTATAACTACTACAATTAGTAAACATAAAATAGGGTTTATGTGTGTGTATATATATGTATATGTATATACACACACACACACACACACACACACACACACACATACATATATATGCACAATTAGCTAAACTTACTATATAAACAATTTAATTTATGTCTACATTTAATTTTACGTTCATCAAGGGAGTTAAAGTATTATTATTATTTAATAATATCTCCTTAAATTCATTAGTACACAACATTCAAAAATTACTACCTATTCGATAAGATTTCACCTTACAAACTATTTCCCAATTTAAAATGTATTTAATATTTTTAGACTTTAGTTCCCAAATATATTTACTAAGGCCAGTAGAATTGATCAAATTTCTAATCTTTGAAGAAATTCATGTGTTGAGCCACACGTAACTTAATTTTATTCAAAGTCGATCCTATGTAAATCTTATTTAAATTATAACCATTAAATTTATTCCCATCAATTAAAGTCACTATACATTTATACACCACATCCTTCAAATCACATTTGTTAATAAATTTACATTTGGTCTTATCTCTACATGTACAATTAATTATATCCTGGTCCTTATTATTATTATTAGAATAAGTATTTAATTTATATTTGTAAAACTTATTTAACCTAAATCTATTAAAAGAAGAAATAATGTTACCAACATTATTAGTAGTAGAATAACAAACTCCCCAATTATTACTAGAAAAAATATTATATTTTTTATTATCTCTAAGGAATATATCAATTATATTTAAAATCTCTTTAATAATGTTAGTTTTAACTTGAATGCCGTAAGGAATAATTAGCCAAATTTTGTTCTTATTATTGATATTATTATATTTATTATTTATATTATTAATCTTATTATTATCAATAAAGGAATTAAATTTAATCTTATTACTTTCTCCATTATAATTATGTTTATGTTTTTATTATTCTTATCATTATTATTATTATTATTATTACCATTATTACCTAAGTAGACCTTATCATAATTCTTAATGTTATGTTTATTATTATAGAAAATAGATGGATCATTAATATTATAATCTTTGATATTGTAATTATATTTCGAATTATTAAAGATTGAATATTATTAGTATATCCCGCCTCACGGAGGGCTTCATTATAATGAGGTGCATGTTTTTGGAAAATCTCAAAATTAGAAGAAAGTAACGATATTCTCTTACCTATATTATATGTTAATGATTTCTTAATTGAGTGTGGATGATTACTATTAGCATTAATATATCTAATGTTTTCATTAATTTTATGGAATGGTTGGGTATTACCTGTTATTAAATTAAAATTAGCATCTAAATAATTAACATTATAGTTCTCATTATATATAGTAATTGTTAATCCATTTCTTTAAAAAAAAACTATATAGTTTCTTATATAATTCTAATGTTCTACTGGTGCAATTCTTAGTAATAAAAGGTCATCCCTATATAAACCACCCTCCAATTTTAAGTTTTCCAATTGAAGTTCTGATAATAAATGTTGTTGTTGTTGGCACTCCGTCGCTTACAACGACGAGGGTTCCAGTTGATCCGATCAACAGAACAGCCTACTCGTGAAATTAACGTGCAAGTGGCTGAGCACTCCACAGACATGTGTACTCTTAACGTAGTTCTCGGGGATATTCAGCGTGACACAGTGTGACAAGGCTGACCCTTTGAATTACAGGCACAACAGAAACAGGAAATAAGAGTGAGAGAAAGTTGTGGTGAAAGAGTACAGCAGGGTTCACCACCATCCCCCTGCCGGAGCCTCATGGAGCTTTTGGTGTTTTCGCTCAATAAACACTCACAACACCCGGTCTGGGAATCGAAACCGTGATCCTATGACCGCGAGTCTGCTGTCCTAACCACTGGGCCATTGCGTCTCCACTCTGATAATAAATAAATATATACCTGCTAAATCAGTTACCTGTGCTGAATCGGGTGCCCCCATTGGTATATGAAAATAGTGCCTAGTATCCTTCCTAGCCCACAATTTATTATATTTAATCAACGATTTCCCAGCCATTTTAACTACATTAACTTCATCATAAGTCATACCTACCTTCTTCATTGCATAAATTAGGGCCTTATTAAGTGCAATCTCATTAATAGAAGAATAATAATTATCTATATATATTGGAATAAAGTTATATCTATTTTTATCTTTAATATTATTAAACTGTTTCAAAGTATCTATAATACTATTCCATAATTTAAGGTAATTAATATAATTTCATCTATCTTTATATTTATCTAAAATGATCTTATTTAATTTACCTAGATCTGATTTACAAGGACAAATAAGCCTAAATTTAGGGTCAGAATAAAAATTATCCTTATGGTCTTTCAAAGTAATTCTAAGGTGCATAGGTACATACGGTTCAGTTTTATTATGTAACTTATATTTCATCATTATTAATTTAGAGGCCTTATTTATAGAATAAAGAGTTTTTTCTGTAACAATTTTATATTTTTTATTAATTTCTTTCTCTAATAGGTTATCATATAATTTAACATATAGTTTATACAGGTTCCTAGTTTTATCTGATTGTACTATAATTCCATCCATAGTTCGCATTTCTTTTATTTTGATAGCTAGATTTCTTAAATAATCATTATGTCGATTTGGGTATTTATGAAATTTAATATTTTTCACGACCTTCCAAATATTATCCTCTAAAATCTGTATATCCCTATTATATGGGGGTTCTTTTCTAGATTTAAATTTTGAATTAATATAAATGGAATTTTCTACATCGTTATTAGATATATTATAATTATTATAGTAGGCTTTCCATTTAATCCTAGTAATAAAATCCTTAACATTATTAATAAGTTTCAAAATATATTCATTTCTAGATGGAATGGGAATATCCTTCAAAGATGAATTACAAAACAGCAGTTCTATCCCGCCTGTAAATTCCATAACTAACAAAAATTGAAAGTGAAATACAAACAATAAATATTAGTTATAAATTGAAATATTAAAATAATTATGATAATAATATTAGGGAAAAAATTCCAAATTTACAGGGAAAAATTCAATTTAATTTATTAAAATTAAATTAAATTTCACAATGTATAATATATAAATATATAATTTAGAGACATGCGACTTAATTCTAATAAACGCTAAGTTAAAAGTATAACATTTAAAATTTTAGTTTAAACTAAAGCTTCAATAAGATAAGTATTGCATTTATTTTCAGTAATATTGTTAAAATTTTTTTCTTTTATTTATTGGTAAATAAGTATTTTTATATAAATTCATTTGATATTTATTGCTAGTTGAAATATATACATTGATTTTATTATTATTATTGCATTTTGACCTGAATATTAGCTATATTTTTGAATAGAATTGATTTTCGATCGATTTATTTTGAATCAATTTGATTTTTTAAATTTCATTTTCTATTTGAAAATATGGTTATGAAACACATGTAGTCATTTTACTATGTTAATATTTATTACTTTGAACTTTTTTATTTTTATTATAGGTCTTTTTATTAAATTTTTCTATATGTGATTGTTGTCTTTCATGGATAAATTAAATAATTTTTTTTTTTTTTTCTCTAAATTATATATATATATATATATATATATAGGCGCAGGAGTGACTGTGTGGTAAGTAGCTTGCTTACCAACCACATGGTTCCGGGTTCAGTCCCAATGCGTGGCACCTTGGGCAAGTGTCTTTACTATAGCCTCGGACTGACCAAAGCCTTGAGAGTGGATTTCGTAGATGGAAACTGAAAAAAGTCTGTCGTATATATGTATATAAATATGTATGTGTGTGTGTATGTTTGTGTGTCTGTGTTTGTCCCCCCCCCCCCTCCCAACACCGGTTGACAACCGATGCTGGTGTGTTTACGTTCGGCAAAAGAGACCGATAGAATAAGTACTAGGCTTACAAAGAATAAGTCCTGGGGGGTCGACTAAAACACGTAAAAGAGTATATATATGTAAGAACGACCGTGCGAACCCAAAAGAAGAAATGGTGACGAATGGAAAAACAGGGCTCCTTTTATTAAACGCGTCACACGGTCGAACACAAAATTATATCAAAGATGATATATAAATATGTTATACTTCGATAACATAGTGAATTCGTAAGTGGCCAGTATGGAAGACGATAGAACACAACCGATAGAAGATAAGTAACAGTAATATTTATTGTAGCATTAAAATGTATGTCTCTGTGTGAGTGTGAATGCGACATAATGAAAACATAATAAAAGACAGGCCGTCGTGTAAAGAAAAGAGTGTGTGTAAGTAATACAAGTATGTGTATGCGTGAGATACAGCAGATAGAAAAAGAGTCAGTAACACGTGTGAGCATTTATACCAGTTCTTAGAGTACACAGTGGTATGTGTCTGTATGTAAGAAGTTGAGGCGTGTGGGGCAGGGCGATCACTCGTTGTGATGTTAGGGCTTCCATGCCAAGCCCGGTTCTTGTATACAGATGTTCCTCGCAGGCTGGGTTCTTGTCTGTTGTCTATCGTGGCGAAGGTGAATCGCACAAACAGAGTTAGAAGTTCTGCGGTAGTTTTGGTTAGCTGGTGTACGTAGAATCATGTTGATGCTGTCGGGGACGCTGGTAGTAGTAGTATCGTGTTGACTGGCGGTGATGCTGGTAGTAGTCGTAGAGTCGTGTTGCTGCTGGTAGTCGTAGTTGTACGAAGCTGTGATTGTTGTCGCTGGCTGCTGCTGCTGTGTGGTACACAGAACAGGTCTCTAAGAGAACTGAACCGCGACGAATTTGCCGGGTATAATTTAGTCTATTTAAAGCAAACTAGGGGCTCCAGAGAGGCATTAGAAGAACACTATCACGTGACCTTATTAGGGCTGTGATTGGTCAGTTTGCGTTCTGGTGGGAACGGTACGAAGCAGTTGCCGCTTCAAATAATAATTAGTCACGTGATGGATACAGTAGGCTGCTCTCCACTACGCCCGCGCTTGAATATATTTATAACAGTGGTAGAAGATGGTTTGTTTGTATATAATGGCGATCGAGGTGTTAGTTTCACTACATATATATATATATATATATATATATACATACGCATGCATCTGTTTATGTGTGTGCATATGTATGTGTGTGTGTGCACGTGTGTCTATCTCCAAATGTTAGTATGTATATGTAAACGACCATGTATGTGTATGTATGGGCTGATTCTTAAAGGTCAGCTAAGGACAGTCGCATGTGTAACCAACCATGAAGAACAAATCAATAGTATAAAGAAATCAAATGCCAGTCCCTTTAAAATGGCAACCACTTTAACAATAGCAGAATCACCATCACACTTTATCTACACATTCAAAGCAGTTTGCCAACTGATAAGCTCAGTGGCTACTTACTAACTTCAGGCCATGACAGACATAGAAGAAGCTATTGAAGCTGAGAATTTGAACTTACAGAGACAATATTTACATATCGCCTAAGGAAACACTACAAGATCTCATAATTCAGGAAACAGTTGTATAATCAAGTGCTTGCATGCCTGGAGAACTACGTTGCATAGAAAGAATTGTAATGATTGAGAATAAATGTCCAACAATACTCCTTCTTGTTGGCTCCAATTTTTTCAGTTATCTATTCATATGTGACAGAAGCCCAAATGCAAATCTGGAAGTACAGATAATACTACCAATGGATAGCATGGTGAAATCTGAAGGTGGACGAGATTTTATACAGTACTCTACTACATTCTTGACACAATATACCATAACTATGTGTGTGTGTGTGTATCTCTGTACCTGGCTTTCGTTGACATGGAGAAAGCCTTTGGCAGGGTCCCCCAATCCCTTATCTGGTGGTCAAGGAGGAAACTAGGGATAGATGAATGGTTAGTGAGATCTGTGCAAAGTGAGAGTTGGCAACGAGTACAGTGATGAATTCCGGGTAGCGGTAGGGGTCCACCAAGGTTCAGTCCTCAGCCCCCTCCTATTTATCATAGTCCTCCGAGCAATAACACAAGAATTCAAGACAGGATGTCCCTGGGAGCTCCTCTATGCTGATGACCTTGCACTAATTGCTAAGTCATTATCAGAACTAGAGGAGATGTTTCAGGTGTGGAAGCAAGGATTAGATTTGAAGGGCCTTAGAGTCATCCTAGCTAAAACCAAAGTCCTAATAAGTAGGAAGGTAGACAAACCACAAACCCCTTCAGGTAGATGGCCCTGCTTGATCTGTAGAAAAGGCGTAGGTAGAAACTCTGTAAGATGTACCCAGTGTAAGCTATGGACACATAAGAAGTGCAGCGATATCAAAGGAAGGCTAACTAGGAAGATCATTTTTGTATGTGGCAAATGCTCAGGAGCAATAAACACTGAAAATGTGCAGAGAATAACTTCTGCCACATTCCAGGGAGAAAAACTAGAAATAGTTGATAGCTTCCGTTTAAGTGAACATTTTCAAATTTGGTGTATTGATGTACTTTTCCATACTGAATCTGAGTTTGTGATTCATTTATATCAGAAAAAAAAAAATTAGGAAAATGTTACAGACATTCCACATTCCAGCAATTTTACTCTACCAGAAGACAGCAATAGTACGGGATAGCTATAATAAAATGAAAGTATACATTAGAAGACAGTTCTAGACAAAATGAAAGCAATGTGTGAGAGACATTACATAAACACAGAGAGTGAATGATAAGAAGTGTGGCAGATAATACAGAGAGGTTGATGGATGGTGACACATAGAGAGAGCAGTAGTTGATCTAAAATTTGGTTTATCATGGCAAATTATACTTATTATTATTTACAGATGAGTTTTGTGGGCGAGATCATGTCCATCTCCATCAGGAGATGTACATCACCCTAGTGGCATGTTGCCACCTCATGGCCGATGTCCACATCTATGGCAGCATGCTCAGTGCTTTGCTCCTGTTTCCCAAAGACCTCTGTGCTTGTGGCAAAAGCAGTGGTAGTGCTTGTTTTCCTGCTCATCTACATCCACCGCAGCATGCTTGTCTCTTTGCTCCAGCTTCCAGAAGCCCTGCGACATCATAGGTGGGATTATGCTTGAGGATGCACAGTTTCAGAGCCTTTTTGGGCTAAGTACACTCCCATTTATATATAATATATATATATATATATATATATATATATATATATGATATATGATATAAGGGAAATTTAGCTGTTGTTTTATACAGAGAGAAGAAAAAGAAATGGAGGTGTTGCTATGTATATCTACAAAGATGTCTCACCACTTATTTTTAGCTCTAAAACTGCATGAATGTCTCTGACAAAATGTTTCTATTGATGTGCAGGAGTGTATGATTGGTGACCATTTTCTTTGAAATTTAGGTCACATATTTATATATATACTAGCAGTATAACCCGACCTTGTCCGGATGTGACTTATTACGCCATCTACGATAAGTCTTGCTAGGTGAAAATCAACTAAAAAAGAAAGCCTTACAACGAAAAAACCCTTATGATGTAAATATGTTCATAATTCAAAAGACGAAATTAATAGGGAAAGTCTGAAGGCTGTTTTGCGTAACATTATTAAGCGTACGTAATTTTCATCCGTCTAATTGGCTATAGAAATGCTTGTGCAAAACAACTTTTTGCGCTGCCCTGATTATACATAGCAGGAGCTAGGGCGGCAATTTGTGATGAAGCAATTGCTGGTGATCTGTTGCTACAGTTTTGCCAGAATTCTATCAGATTGGGCAGAAGATGTTGATGCACCATTTTGCATTATGTTCAAAGTAGCTTCTGGAATGTGGTGAATTGCTGCAGTCTGTTGCTGTCATTTTAAACCGGTTGCTTTCTTTCCCCTGCAAACTCTCTTCTTTGGAGGCATAATCTATGTATATATTAAACAGAACAACAAAAGTTATAATAAATGGCAGGGTCGGTACTTTTCACATATGTGTAATTTTTCAGATTAGCACCCGCACGATTACCCAACCCTAATCCTAAACCTAATCCTAACACTAACCCTAACACTAACCCTAAACCCTAACCCTAAAACCCTAACCCTGACCCTAAAACCATAACCGTAACACTAATCCTAACCCTAACCGTAACCCTAACCCTAACACCCTAGTGAAAATCGTGGTATATTTACAAAACATTGACGAACATGAGTTAAATTTTACTGAATGATTGTGTACTTGCACGTGTATGCGTTTGAGAGAGCGAGAGAGGAAGAGGTAGAGAGAGGGTGAGAAAGGAATAGAGGTAGTTAAAAGTTTTCTTATGACGGCTTCTCTTCACTGCCTATTACTTCATTAGAAATCTATGGATGCACTTACACACATAATAGAGAAAAATGAAACAAATATGGACGACTTGCTCCGAAACACCAACGAGTGGGGAACACTTTTCAAAAATGACCTGCAGTTGTTTCCTTCAAAATTCCTAGATGCTCGAAATGTACATACATCAAGGTATATTTGTAGAAAATTTCAAGAAAAAATATTCATTTTCCTGGAAGTTAAGAGGAATTTAGGTGGAATTTTCGAAAATTGTCCCCCACCCCCGTCCCAAAACCCTTTCACCGAAATTTTTTGTATATTCGGAATCTACATAATAAATAATATATGCATAGAAAATTTCACAAAAAAATATTCATTTTTCTGAAAGTTATGACCTTCCAAAGTCGGTGGGTACAACTCTAGTTATGCCACATTGACGAACGTGAATGATTGTGTTTACTTGCACATGTATGCGTTTGAGAGAGCGAGAGAGGAAGAGGGGGAGATAGAGAACGGGAGCAATGTGTATGTTGCTGTCACAGATTACGTATGTGTGGTTGTGTGTGTTTTTACGTATCAATATTATGAAAAATAGGTAAAGAATACTGAGAAGAAAGTTTAATCTATGACTTTGTATGTATTACTTTCTCTCTCTCTCTCTCCCTCTTTTACTCTTACTCTCTATATTATATGTTGAGCGCATGTGTAAGAATGGTGTTCCAGGTAGAAGGGAAGAAATATAAAAGTTGCTAGAAACAACAGCCAAATCTCCCTTAAATCACACAAAGTAAACGGAATTTTAAAAATCTAATTACTGCACTGGAAAGTTCACATCGAGAAAATTGCATTGATGTAAAAAAATTTATGAAAAAGTGGAAAATGTGGATTTCTATAAACTTTTAAAAAGTCTTCACACAGAGACACAACTTCAGCTTTATATATTAAGAAGATATAGCAAAGAAAAAGTAAAATGATGGCTAAATGTCAGTTCATTACACCTGTTTCTTACACATTTTTGTTACACATCATAGTAGAAAATACTGTCTATCAAATGATCCATATCATTTCAAAACAGTAGAACAACAAACCATGCGCACAGTGGGAATGCGTCTGTATGCCAGTTGAAGCTGGCCTTGAATATGTATATATATATATATATATATATATATATATATATATATATATATTTTAATTTCTACTTATTTGCAGCTTAGCAGATCAAATGAGGCTTCTAAATTATACCCAATGGATACAAATGCTGAGAAATGTTTTCTTTAATATAATGGTCATTGTTAACCGAGTATTGGTAAGTATAAAAATTTATCATTAGAGGTAAAACATTGATTAATATTCTGATATTTAAGTAAGATTATATACATATATTTATATATGTATTGTCAGCATCATCATCATTTAACATTTATTGTCCATGGTAAACATAGGCATTTGAATAAGTTTTTTTTGTTATCTAGCCATCCTTTCACACAGAATTTTGTCTGTCTTTTGAACCAAATTTCTGAAGAGACTTATATAAATGGATATGATGTATAAGTCAAAACAAATTTTTGGCTTTTTTTGGTTTTTTAAATTTTTTTATGTTATATTATATTCCTAGTATATTATGTTATATTCTAATATAAATAAATTATTAGATTGTCAATTGAATCTCTCTAATTAATCTATTGTTTATATATATATATATGTGTGTGTGTGTGTGGTGGCAGAATGGCCCAGGTTAGGGCATCGAATTCGCAGTCATAGCATCGTGGTTTCGATTCCCAGACCAGGCATTGTGAGTGTTTATTGAGTGAAAACACCTAAAGCTCCATGTGGCTCCTGCAGGGGGTGTAGAGGAAACTAGGGATAGATGAATGGTTAATGAGAGCTGTGCGAGGCATGTACAGGGATGCTGTCAGTAAGGTGATGGTTGGCAACGAGTACAGTGACGAATTCTGGGTAGAGGTAGGGGTCCACCAAGGTTCAGTCCTCTGCTCCCCCTCCTATTTATCATAGTCCTCCAAGCAATAACACAAGAATTCAAGACAGGATGCCCCTGGGAGCTCCTCTATGCTGATGACCTTGCACTAATTGCTGAGTCACTATCAGAACTAGAGGAGAAGTTTCAGGTGTGGAAGCAAGGACTAGAATCGAAGGGCCTTCCTAACAAGTAGGGACGTAAACAAACCACAAACCCCTTCAGGTAGATGGCCCTGCTCGATCTGTAGAAAAGGCATAGGTAGAAACTCTATAAGATGTACCCAGTGTAAGCTATGGACACATAAGAAGTGCAGCAATATCAAAGGAAGGCTAACTAGGAAGATAGTTTTTGTATGTGGCAGATGTTCAGAAGCAATAAACACTGAAAATGTGCAGAGAACAACTTCTGCCACATTCCAGGGAGAAAAACTAGAAGTAGTTGATAGCTTCCGTTACCTAGGTGACCAAGTCAGTAGCGGGGGAGAGTGTGCTGAAAGTGTAGCTGCTAGAATATGAATTGCCTGGGCAAAGTTCAGAGAGCTCTTACCTCTGCCAGTGACAAAGGGCCTCTCGCTCAGAGTAAAACGCAGACTTTATGACGCATGTGTACGAACAGCCATGCTACATGGTAGTGAAACATGGGCCGTGACTGCTGAGGATATATGTAAACTCGCAAGAAATGAAGCCGGTATGCTCTGATGGATGTGTAATGTTAGTGTGCATACTCAGCAATATGGAAGTACCTTGAGAGAAAAGTTGGACCTAAGAAGCATCAGTTGTGGTGTGCAAGAGAGATGATTGCGCTGGTATGGTCATTTGGTGAGAATGGATGAGGATAGCTGTGTGAAATAGTACCACACCCTAGCGGTTGAGGGAACCTGTGGAAGAAGTAGACCCCGGAAGACCTGGGATGAGGTGGTGAAACACGACCCTCGAACATTAAGCCTCACTGAGACAATGACTAGTGACCGAAACGTTTGGAAATATGTTGTGCGTGAGAAGACCCGGCAAGCCAAGTTAGACCATAATCCGTGGTCTCCGCCAGGGGTGTAGCCAGGCCACTTATGTGTACCTTTCCTTCATTGGTCACTAAACTCTGCTTGCAAAGACCTGTTGAGGCAAGTGAAATCGAAATCGTAATTGAACCAAATTTAATGACTGGCACCCGTGCCAGTGGAGCGCTAATAGTACTGTCCAAGCATGATCATTGCCAGAGCAGCTGTCTGGCTTCCGTGCCAGTGGCACGTAAATAGCACCATTTGAGCGTGATCGTTACCAGTGTCGCCTTATTGGCACCTGTGCCAATGGCATGTGATAAAACATTCGAGCGAGGTCATTGCCAGTGCCGCTGGACTGACTCCTGTGCAGGTAGCACGTAAAGAACACCATTTGAGCATGGGCGTTGCTAGTACCGCCAGACTGCCCCTCGTGCCTTTTGAGCGAGGCCGTTGCCAGTACCTCCTGACTGGCCTTCGTGCCGGTGGCACGTAAAAGCACCCACTACACTCCTGGAGTGGTTGGCGTTAGGAAGGGCATCCAGCTGTAGAAACTCTGCCAAATCAGATTGGAGCCTGGTGTAGCCATCTGGTTCGCCAGTCCTCAGTCAAATCGTCCAACTCATGCTAGCATGGAAAGCGGACGTTAACCGATAATGATGATGATGATATATATACATATATAAGCCTAAAGGCTGTGGCCTTGCTGGAGTACCATCAGTGCAATCACTTTTCAGTAGCCAGTCTCATGCAATTGGCTTTTGGTGAAGGAGGGAGTTTGACACAGCTGCTCTCTTTAGTTTCTTGCCATGATATAGATTCCTCTGTGACCTTGGACACCAGGAAATCGAGTTGTTTCTTGAAAACATCTACCCCTGCTCCATGACGATCGCTCATGTTTTAACAAGGCATTAAAAACTTATGGGCTCATGTTCCAAGTTACTACAGTACATGGTCCTCGGTCTAGATGGCATATATACATACCTACTCACATACATAAGTTTACCTATTTATCTACATTTATAGTTACATCATAGATACATACATACACAATTTTATATATTCAGATATATATATATTTAGCAAAAACTAAGTTTATAAATTAATTAAAAATAATAATAAAAAATTTATACATTAATTTTAAACTAACGTTAATTTCAATTTGAAATTTTCGAGGACAGTAGATAAATTTTTGATTCCATAATGTATTTAATAAGTGTGTCCCAATTCTGATTTTTCTCATGGACAGCTCTATGTTGGATGCTCTAGAGTTGGGAATACAGAAAATTTATTTATCTATGCACCCAACGACAAAACCAAAAACATTGTGTATCAGGAAGCCCTGATAGACTGAAATTTTGGAGCAAAGATGCCCCCTCCCTCTGACAACCTCTGAAAACCTCTCTCGACAACCTCCAACAATCTCTCGACAACCTCTGACAATCTCTCACCAACCTTCGACAACCTCTCTTGCCAACCTCCAAAAATCTCTCTCGCCAAACTCCGACAATCTCTCCCTCCTCCAGATTACAGTTTTTTGTACTTTTTCACGACAGAATATACACCTTTTGTAGCAGTTATAAAGAAATTGCTTTTCTATACCAGAGTAATAAGGCGTTTAAATAGAACATCTTTACCCCTGGGAATAACCGGGTACACCATCTAGTATATAAATAGATTTATCTAGAAAAAATTAAGTTTATATCTTAATTCAAAAATAAAAGGTTATAAAATGATTTAGCATATGTAATTTTGAAAAATTGATATTTGATATTCTTCATTTGAGTGCAAGGAAAGGAAAATAATTATATAATCTTATATAGAGCTACAAATACCTATACATATATGTGTGTATATATATATATATATATATATATATATATATACACACATACATATATACACACACAAACATACATATATATACACACATACATATATATATATATATATACACACACATATGTATATACATATATATATCATCATCATCATCATCGTTTAACATCCGCCTTCCATACTAGCATGGGTTGGACGAATTGACTGAGGAATGGCGAACCAGATGGCTGCTCCAGGTTCCAATCTGATCTGGCAGAGTTTCTACAGCTGGATGCCCTTCCTAACACCAACCACTCCGAGAGTGTAGTGGGCACTTTTACGTGCCACTGGCAAGAGGGCCAGTTAGACAGTACTGGCACTGGCAATGACCTAGCTCGAATGCTTTGTTCACGTGTCACTGGCACAAGTGCCAGTAAGGTGACGTTGGTAACGACCACTCTCAAATGGTGCTTTTTACGTGCCACCGGCACAGAAGCCAGGTGGCTGCTCTGACACTGATTCCGCTCGGACGGTGCTGTTAGAGCTCCACTGGCACGAATGCCAGTCATCGAATTTGGTTCAATTTCAATTTCACTTGCCCCAACAGGTCTTCGCAAGCAGAGTTTCGTGTCCAATGAAGGAAGGTTGGCATGGGTGCCAGTTGTCAAATTTGGTTTGATTTCACTTGTCTCAACAGGTCTTCACAAGCAGGGTTTTGTGTCCAAAGAAGGAAAGGTATGCATAAGTGGGCCGGCTACACCCCTGGTAAAGCCCACGTGTTATGGTCTCACTTGTCTTGTCGGTTCTTCTCACACACAGCATATTTCCAAAGGTCTCAGTCACTAGTCATTGCCTCAGTGAAGCCCAATGTTCGAAGGTTGCGCTTCACCACCTCATCCCATGTCTTCCTGGGTCTACCTCTTCCAAAGGTACCCTCAACCGCTAGGCTGTGGCACTTCTTCACACAGCTATCCTCATCCATTCTCGCCAAATGACCATACCAGCGCAATCGTCTCTCTTGCATACCACAACTGATGCTTCTTAGGTCCAACTTTTCTCTCAAGGTACTTCCATACTTTAGTGTATGCACACTAACATTACACATCCATCAGAGCATACCGAGAGGCCCCTTGTCACCGGCAGAGGTAAGACCTCTCTGAACTTTGCCCAGGTTATTCATATTTTAGCATCTACACTTTCAGCGCACCCTCCCCCGCTACTGACTTGGTCACCTAGGTAACAGAAGCTATCAACTACTTCAAGTTTTCCTTCTTGGAATGTGGTAGTTGTTTTCTGCACATTTTCAGTGTTTATTGCTCCTGAACATCTGTCATATATGAAAACTATCTTCCTAGTTAGCCTTCCTTTGATATTGCTGCACCTCTTATGTGTCCATAGCTTACACTGGGTACATCTTACAGAGTTTCTATCTACGCCTTTTCTACAGATCAAGCAGGGCCATCTACCTGAAGGGGTTTGTGGTTTGTCTACCTTCCTACTTATTAGGACTTTGGTTTTAGCTAGGTTGACCCTAAGGCCCTTCAAATCTAATCCTTGCTTCCACACCTGAAACATCTCCTCTAGTTCTGATAATGACTTAGCAATTAGTGCAAGGTCATCAGCATAGAGGAGCTCCCAGGGACATCCTGTCTTGAATTCCTCTGTTATTGTTTGGAGGACTATGATAAATAGGAGTGTGCTGAAGACTGAACCTTGGTAGACCCCTACCTCTACCCGGAATTCATGACTGTACTCATTGCCAACCCTCACCTTCCTGACAGTGTCCCTGTACATTCCTCACACAGCTCTCACTAACCATTCATCTATCCCTAGTTTCCTCGTTGACCACCAGATAAGGGATTGGGGAGCCCTGTCAAAGGCTTTCTCCATGTCAACGAAAGCCAGGTACAGAAGTTTATCTTTGGCTAGGTATTTCTCCTGCAGCTGTCTTACCAGAAATATAGCATCAGTGGTGCGCTTTCCTGGCACAAACTCAAACTGCGTCTCATCTCAACTGACTTTCTCCCTAATTAATTGGGCTATGACCCTCTCTGTGACTTTCATTACCTGATCCAACAACTTGATACTTCTGTAATTATTTGCATCTAAAGCGTCACCTTTACCTTTGTAGCAGTTGACTATGGTGCTGCTACACCAGTCATTGGGTATGACTCCTTTGTATATCACCTGGTTAACTATACGGGTGACTAGGCTATAGCTAACACTGCCAGATATTTTGAGCATCTCTGTAGTGATTCCTGATGGGCCGGGAGCTTTCCTTGTCTTCATACTCTTAATTGCTTTATCTACCATAGTACTGTCAACTCGGATAGCTGGTCCCTCTGTTGGGTCGACATTCGGCAGACTCTCTTTCTCCCATTCATTCTCTTTATTGAGCAACCTTTCATAGTGGCGTCTCCAAATCTCTCTCTTTGCAGCCTCGTTCAGTGCAAGTGAATCATCATCCAAGCGGACACATTTCTCTCCTATGACATCATGATTCTCTGTCACACAGTGTCTTGCAACACGAAAATCCTCAAGTCTTTGGTCCTCACGGCACCGAACATTGGCAAATTTTTTATCTGCTTCCCCTCTATCTAAATAAACCTGTCTCCTAGCTTCCCTTCTAGCAGTCTGATACAATTCCCTGCTACCACCATTCTTCCAGTCCTTCCAGGCCTGTTTCTTTTCTCTCATAGCCCTGTCAACAACATTGTTCCACCACCACATTATTTTGGCTCGAGAGGGACTTTGCACCATCCACAGATCTGTCCCGTAGAAACCTCCAGTTGTCTTCTACATTGTGTGAAGCTATATCCCCTTCTATTTCGTCAAAGGCTTCAAGTAATACGTCTCTAAATCTCTGTCCATTCACAGGATCTTTAAGCTTCCAGACCCTTGTCCTCCCTACTGGTCGTCTTCTAGGCAACCACTTAGCTCTGATCCTGAGGGTGTGATGGGTAAATTGTCACCGTCTTATACTTTTAATTTTGCCCATGTGCATTGTTTGTTTTTGATTTTGTCGACTACACTGTGTAATAAGGTCAGTTGGTCACCATCTGGACCGTCTGGAAATTTTTCTATAAATTCCTGTTCCAAGAAATTTCCTATAATAACGATTTTTGAACTCCAATTTTTCGCAAATTGAAATATTTGTTGCATTCACTGTTGAGTATTTCATTTTCATTAGCAAAGTCTCTCACTCTCTATTTCAATGTTTTCATTTCAAGTTCTAATTCGCTATCTGGAAAACCGACAGTTTATTCTATTAATGTATACATAGTGTAAAAACATTATTTCTTGAATGAAAATTTTCTAATATACCAGTATAATTTTTGTAAATAAAATAAAGAAAGGATTTTGTTGTTATGGCTGTTTAGAATGCTATAATCCTTACAATAATAACTAGCTGGACCGATGTTGGCCTTTTAACTTAAAAACTATGGGAGGAGCCTTTTCAGTAAAAAAAAGATAAATAAATAAAATTGTAAATATTTTCAGAGGAAAAGGTGAACAATTCAAGGGAGATTTTGCTGTTGTTTCTAGCACAACCCAAACCACCCTCTGTTTTTCACTCTCACATGTATTGATGTTTTTTCAATAATTTTCTCCCGTTAAACGCATTTTATGGAATGATGACGCTGAAGTAACAGATGTGTGATCCATTGGTGGAATATAAGCAGCAACAAAAATTTTAATCTAAATTTTTACCCCCACCTCAATCAAGCAAAGCTCTGTGTGTGTGTGTGTAAGAAAAACATTTTCTAACAAAATTATACTATTAAAATGAATTATCATTTATGCAACACTTTTTAAAAATCACTGTGGATAAATGTCAGCAGTGACCTTCTCAGGCTCTCCAATATTTTAATTTCTAAACAGAAACAATCAGGGGCAAAGAATGGGGTTTCAAAAGTTCATAATTTCTCAAATATTCTTTTTTATAGCATATGAATGTATTTATGGGGAGAAATATTGAAAAACATCAGTACATGCGAGAGTGATAAAGAGAGAGGAGGGTTGTCTTTGGTTGTGCTGGAAACAACAGCCAAATTGCCCTCAGATCACTCACTTTTCCCTCTGAAAATATTAACATTTTTTTTTTCTCTTTATTACCAAACAGGTTCTTCCCATGGTTTTGGAGAGCAAAAAAAATTGACCAAAATAGGTATGGAGTGGGATAATGAGGGAGGAGTGGTGTGCAAAAAAAAGAGTTTTTGAAACTTATTTTCATACAGAGATGCACCCACCAACCCCATCATTTCAAAAGCTGTGGTTTTAAAAAAATGGGGAAAATTCCTGTTAAAATAGAGTAGTTGTAACTTATTTGGTCTTCCTGATCCAAAACTCCATTTTACTGAAACTCCTCTATCTACCATCTCAGAAAAAATTTCCCCACAAATCGATTACAATTATAATTGTAATCTATGCCATTTGAAAGGGATTTGTATAAACTTTCATTAAAAGATACCCGTTTTCCTGAAAGTTGAGAAAAAAAGTCAGGTCATGTGAATTTTCTGAAACTCCTGTCTCCATCCCCTTGAAAAAATTCTTTCCCATAAATCCTTATATACTTTGAAGCAACAACATCTAAGCGGTTTTGGAGAAAATTTTGTTTAAAAGTATCCATTTTTCTGGATGTTATGAGGCAACAAAGTTGGGGGCACATACATCTGTAGTAATGCCTTTTTATTTATACGATTTTTTTCATTTCATGTTTATTTCATTCATTGTTTGCAATGTTCTCTCCCTCTTTCTCACACACACACACACTGCAAAGCTTACAAATGAGTTGCTGAATTGAAATCTCTATGTTGCTTTCGGGGAAAGGTAAAACTTGACAAACTGCTTCTCCCTCCATGATGTTTGTTTGAAAAAGGGAGATTATGACTATGATAAAACAATGAAAGCAGTATTTACTAAGTGAGGCAGCGCTATTTTACAAATAAATAATTAGTCGTAAAATATAAAAATTATTGGAATTAGGAATCAAATGTGAAAATGTTATCAAGTAGCTAGCAAAAAACCACCCAGAAGGCAGTCTTTTTGCTATATATATATTACCTAAGTATATTACATGGAAAAACGCAAGCATGAAAAGTAATATTCTTAAGATTATAAACCTGGAAAAGTACAGGACAAGTTATTACACCTGTAAAAGTATAGAACAAACTATTACTTCATGTAAAGTAAAGAGTAAGAAACTTTTTACTTAAAATATTGCAGCAAAGAATCCCAGTTCTTCTAATTTATCACTCTTTACAGTTCTCATCTTTTAAATTTATTGTACAAAACTGTTCAGCGAATTTGTAAGTTTGTCTAATTAGTCCCTTTTTTCTGTATTTAAGGCAATAAATTAGCCAAATTCTACTTAAGTATAGTGTTATTTGTAAACTATGATAAAATAATTTTTAATATTCAGATTTTGATTTTAGCTGCAATATTTTAAGTAAAATGTTTCTTATTTGAAGTAATAGTTTGTCCTACACTTTTACAGGTGTAATAACTTGTCCAGTACTTTTCCAGGTTTATAATCTTAAGAATATTATCATGCTTGCATTTTTCCAGGCATTGATGTTATAAGATAATTGATAATGTGTCAATTAATAATTTAAGATTTTACCTTATAAAATACTGAAAGACAATATTTCAATTTTTCCGTGTAAGTGATGATAATATTTCGATTTTTTTCATGTTTAATTTAAATATATGTTGTGATTGGATTATTTGATATTACCCATTCACACCAAATTAATGGCAGGGATTTTTACCATTATGTTGGTTGCACCATGGCTCACCAAAAGTTACAAACAAGACCCCAAAACCATCAGTTACCAGGCTCACCTTAAGTAACCTAATTTTGCAATAAAAAATGACTATTATTGTACCTTCAATTTTATGTAAATATTTAGTTTTTCATAAATTAAAACCATTTTATAAACCAAAAAAAAAAACATTTTTAATTTCCAAATTTAGGAAAATGTTCTTGTTAATTTTTTTTATCTATGAATTTTGTTCGTAAATAATCATTAATCAATCATACAATCTATGTCTTAAATTTAATTTTTAGTTACAATTCCACTGAATTTTATTTTTTAAAGTGAAAATCTCCCCTAACAAAACCCCTCTTTAATAACCAGAGATGTTTTTATAGCAACATATATGAGAATGTCTCCATCTATCTGCTTGCTTGTCTGTCTGTCTGTCTATAAGCTCATCCCACCCCACCCCAACACACTCCTACTCTACTTTCCACTCCACCCCATCCAATTCCTTACACCCACCCCCTACCCACATACCCCTACCTCTACCCCCACCCTCAGCCTAACCCACACTCCACCCATGCCTTCCCCACCTCCCAACACCCTCACATCACACCACGCACACACTACAACTGACCAACTCCTTTCTCCCCTCCCCATTTTCACACATGCATACGTCAAGATCACCAGCATTCTCTCTCTCACACACACACTCACACACACACACACACACACAGCTCCTCGTTCTTCGATCACCGTTCTTTCTCCCCCTTTGTTATCTCCCCCTTTTCTTAGCTCTCCTGTGTAAACTTTCTAACTTCCAGTCAGCAGAAGCTATGATAGACCGTTGACCAACACCATTCAATTTTTTTTCTCTGTGTTTTTCTCCTTGTTTTCTCCGTATTCTTTCTGTTGAAGAGTGTAGCTCGAAACGTTAAAGACTTTCCGTATTCCCGAGCGTCAAACTAATACATCCTTTTGTTGTTTACACCACCTGTCCTCGTCTGTTGTTGTTTTTTTTCGTACATTCTCCCATATATATATATATATATATATATATATATATATATATATATATATAACAAAACTGTCCGATGAACGGGAACATGAAACTCCGAGTAACAGTCTTTTGTTATATTTCTGCTGCTTTTAAATAAAGTATATATATATATATATATATATATATATATATATATATATATATATATATATATGTATATATATATATATATTACATGGTAAAATGCGAGCATGTAAAGTAATATTCTTAAGATTATAAACCTGGAAAAATACTAATTGTGCATGTGTACCATAATGTTGTTATGTGTCCTCAAATCAACCCTGATACTGCCAAGCTATCATCAAAGCCATTGCAGCCTTCAGCAAACCATCTTTTTAGGGATAATGTAGGACATTACATACAATGGGCATGTGATTTAGGTAGGGGGATACTTTAGCTGCTATTTCTAGTGTGTCAAGCAACCAGGTAGAAGCTCTTTCATTGGTTCAATTGCGTGATGAAGATTTTTTTACACATATATGTAATATGTATATATATATATCATTAGCAGAAGTTAGAGAGTAAGACAAAAGCTGAGACTTTTGTGTATTGGCACTTATCAAACGTGAATTTGTCCATTGTCACTTTAACTTCTGACGAAATAACTTCTAAAATACAAAATTTCATCCAAAACGTTAAGAGTAAACCCTATTCTATGTGACACATTCTACCAGTATCAGAAGTTTGAAAGTGTTTAGTTAAGAAAAAATTAATTAAATAATCTGTATGTCTAATTGAATAGATCCAAAATGGATTAAAGGCAAAGTTGACCTCGACGGAATTTGAACTCAGAATGTAAAGACAGACAAAATACCACTTCTAAAATACAAAATTTTTTCAAAAAAGTTACAAGTAAGCCCTGTTGTATGTGACACTTTCTACCAGTATCGGAAATTTCAAAGTGTTTAGTTTGAAAAAAAATTCATGAAATAATCTGTACGTTAAAGTTGACCTCGGAGAAATTTGAACTCAAAAACGTAAAGACAGATCGAATACAGTTAAGCATTTCACCTGATGTGCTAACGTTTCTTATTTCTTTATTGCCCACAAGGGGCTAAACATAGAGGGGATAAACAAGGACAGACAAAAAGATTAAGTCGATTATATTGATTATATTTGATGTAACTTTTTTCTACTGAACCAAATCTCAAACTATTTATGCCAAAGTGTAGCTGAGGAGGTGTCTTCTTTAAAACTGTTAACAATTTGCAATTTAGTTGAGAACTGAATTAGTGGTGAAGCTTGGAAGCTGCTGCTATTGGTGAAATGGTGGACTTAAGAATATATTCAACCACTACCATGGTTGAATGATATAAAGTATATAAATATATATTGTATATAATATATATATATATCATCATCATCATCATCATCATCATCATCATCGTTTAACATCCGCTTTCCATGCTAGCATGGGTTGGACGATTTGACTGAGGACTGGTGAAACCGGATGGCAACACCAGGCTCCAATCTAATTTGGCAGAGTTTCTACAGCTGGATGCCCTTCCTAACGCCAACCACTCAGGGAGTGTAGTGGGTGCTTTTACGTGTCACCCGCACGAAAACGACCACGCTCGAAATGGTGTCTTTTATGTGCCACCCGCACAAGAGCCAGTCTAGGGGCACTGGCAATGATCTCGCTCGAAAACCCTACAAGGCCAGTCAGGCGGTAGTGGCAACGGTCAGAGCTCAAGATGGTACATCTTATGTGCCACCCGCACAAGAGCCAGTCCAGGGGCCCTGGCAACAATCTCACTTGGCTTGCCGGGTCTTCTCACGCACAGCACATTTCCAAAGGTCTCGGTCAGTAGTCATCGCCTTGGTGAGGCCCAATGTTCGAAGGTCTTACCTCACCACCTCAGCCCAGGTCTTCCTGGGCCTACCTCTTCCACGGGTTCCCTCAACTGTTAGGGAGTGGCACTTTTTCATGCAGCTATCCTCATTCATTCTCACCACATGTCCAAACCAGCGCAATCGTCTCTCTTGCACACCACTACTGATGCTTCTTATGTTCAGCTTTTCTCTCAAGATACTTACACTCTGACGGGTATTCACATTGACATTACACATCCAGCGGAGCATACTGGCTTCATTCCTTGCGAGCTTACGCATGTCCTCAGCAGTCACAGCCCATGTTTCACTGCCATGTAGCATGGTTGTTCGTACACATGCGTCATACAGTCTGCCTTTTACTCTGAGTGAGAGTCCCTTTGTCGCCAGCAGAGGTAAGAGCTCTCTAAACTTGGCCCAGGCTATTCTTATTCTAACAGTTACACTTTCAGCGCACCCACCCCACTACTAACTTGGTCACCCAGATAGCAGAAGCTATCGACTACCTCTAGTTTTTCTCCCTGGAATGAGATAGAAGTTGTTTCCTGTTTGTTTACAGTGTTTATTGCACCTGAACATCTGCCACATACAAAAACTAACTTCATAGTTAATCTGCCTTTGATATTGCTGCACCTCTTATGTGTCCATAGCTTGCTCCGGGTACATCTTATAGAGTTACTACCTACTCCTTTTCTGCATAATGAGCAGGGCCATCTACCTGAAGGGGTTTGTGTTTTATCTACCTTCCTACTTATTAGGATTTTGGTTTTTGCTAGGTTGACTCTAAGGCCCTTCGATTCTAGTCCTTGCTTCCACACCTGAAACTTCTCCTCTAGTTCTGATAGTGACTCCGCAATTAGTGCAAGGTCATCAGCATAGAGGAGCTCCCAGGGGCAACCTGTCTTGAATTCCTCTGTGATCACCTGGAGGACTATGATAAATAGGAGGGGGGCTGAGGACGGAACCTTGGTGGACCCCTACCTCTACCCGGAATTCATTACTGTACTCATGTCCAACCCTCACCTTACTGACAGCATCTCTGTACATGGCTCGCACAGCTCTCACTAACCATTCTTCTATCCCAAGTTTCCTCATTGACCACCAGATAAGGGATCGGGAGACCCTGTCAAAGGCTTTCTCCATGTCAATGAAGGCCAGGTACAGAGGTTTATCCTTGGCTAGATATTTCTCCTGCAGCTGTCTCACTAGAAATATGGCATCAGTGGTGCTTTTACCTGGCACGAACCCAAACTGCATCTCATCTAAATTGATTCGCTCCCTAATTAATTGGGCTATGACCCTCTCCGTAACTTTCATAACCTGATCTAACAGCTTGATGCTCTGTAATTATTTGTGTATATATATATATATATATATATATATATATATATATATATATATATATATGTATATATATCTGTGTGTGTATTACTAAATGAATTACCTGGCGTTGCCTGGATTACTGTTGTTCTTATTCATATTAGTAAACAATAAATATGTAGATTTTTTTTTTCATAATTATTTCAAAATATTTATATTTTATTAAAAAATATTTAAATTGTAATGATAATAGAAGTTAGAACTGAAAATCTGTCAATCTTGAAGCACTTCAGGGTAAACAATGAATAAATTGGTGCTGCTTCCTACTTGTGAGCTACCAACATAGAGTTGGCTGTGGGAGAAGCATATAGTAGAGAGATCAAGTCCAACTACCTTGAGGGATTGACCCTGAGATTTGTTAACTGAAACACTAAAACTTAGTTTAACTGGAAACTGGAGTCTTTTAAATTCAAATGGAACACCTGTAGGTATGAGAGGAATTTTTGGAATAAAGACATTTTCTCCTTTGTGACTACCTGTTATGATTGTTGCCTATAGGACATGGGCTTCATGGAAGTAACAATTAAATGAGTTCCATTACACAAGCGAGGTGGGTCAAGATTCCTAAGCAACATAATGAGAGCATCTGGCTTTAGTGTTAAGTTAGGCAGTGGCATCCCAGTGGGTTTAAGTGCCTTCAGAAATTTTAACAGCCTGATCTTGATTGCCTGTTGTGTGAATTGATTGAAAAATCATTTCTGATGTATCTGTTAAATTTTGAGGAAGTCCATGATTGCGTTTATCAACCATTTCATTAGATGGAGCCAGTATAGCTCTTTCACATAGCCAGTTTACATCAGTGTAATTGACAATCACACATACACTCACACACCCATACACTCTCACATAGACCTACATACACATACTGAAGAGAGACGCACACAGATTGATCAATCCCTAGTGATATCTGAAGAAGGAATTTTTACATTCAGAAATATTTATCAGACTATGGATGATTAAATTACATCAGTTATTATAATCCATTGTTGTTGTTATAGTGCATTGTTGTGCCATTCAAAACACATTATTATTATTTATTATTTTTTACAAACAATACACAATGCTTCAAGTGAACTATGATACTCTCCTATATATATATATATATATATATATATATATTTATAAAGGTCAGGAGAATGTTGATTTTCCACATATATAATTTTATTATGCATTTATTTATTTATAACATTCTTCCCTGGACCTACACGCGTTTCAGCTGCATATACATGTATATCATATAACTAAATAATTGGCCCTCTGTGAGTTACTACAACAAGGATTCCAGTTGGTCCGATCTACTGAACAGCCTGCTGAGCACTCAACAGACACGTATCCTCTTAATGCAGTTCTCAGGAAGATTCAGAATGACACAATTTGACACGGCTGGACCTTTGAAATACAGGTACTTCTCGATTTTGCCAGCTGAGTGAACTGTAGCAACATGAAATAAAGTGTTTTGCCAAAGGAAACAACATGCTGCTGGATATGGAACTTCTGACCTTATGGTCGTGGGCCAAATACCCTCACACTCTAATTTTTGATCATCTGACACAAGATCATGTCTTCCAATGCCCCCTCCCCTCTCAAAGGCTCTTTGTCTTGCAAAGTCACTTGGTGACCCCCACCAATGCAGGTGCTGCTTAAAAAGCACCCAGTCCACACTGTAAAGTGGTTGGCATTTGGAAGGGAATCCAGCTGTAAAACCAAAACTGACCTCGTCTGTGTGAGTGCCACATAAAATGCACTGAGTCCACTCTGTGGTGTGGTTGATGGACATCCAGCCATGAAAACCATGGCAAAATACACTCAGAAGCATGGCTCAGGCTCCTGCCTGGCCAGCTCCTATCAAACTGTCTGACCTATACCAGGATGGAAAGAGGACATTGAACAATGATGATATATATGTCACGGTATATATTTGTGTGTGTGTGTATATATATATATAATTTTCTATCATCTTGGCTCAATTTTTCAACAGCCCTCACCATTTGTTTTTACAGTCTTGTTCTCACTGTCTTGTTTTTACTGTTTTTATTGTTTTTACTGTCTTGTTCTCACTGTCCTGTTCTTGTTAACCCTTTCACCCTCTGCATACTGGCTTCATTTCTCTCAAGCCTACACATGTTTCACTGCCATGCAGGATAGCTGTTCGCACACAGGCATCAAACAGTCTGCTTTTCAGCCTAAGAGAGAGGCCCTTTGTTGCCAGCAGGGGTGGGACCTCTCTGAACTTTGCTCAACCTAATCTTATTCTCACAGCTACGCTCTCAGAACATCCACCTCCGCTACTAACCTGGTCGCCTAGATACCGGTTCTATCTACTAAATCTACCTTTCCCCTGGCAGTTGATGGAATCTGTTTCCTGGGGGCTTGCCCTGTCTTCATATCCTTAATTGCTTTATCTCCCAGAATACTGTCGATTCAGGTAGTTGGTCCCTCATTTGCGTCAACATTTGGCAGACCTTCCTCCTCCCATTCATTCTCAACATTCAGCAGTCCTTCATAATGGCATCTCCAAGCCTCTTTCTTTACAGAATCATTAAATACAAGTTCACCATCGTCCATGCGGACATATTTCTCTCCTATGACATCACAATTTTCTCTGACACACTGTCTTGTAATTTGAAATACTTCAGTTTTTTGGTCCTCACTTTGCTGAACATAGGCAAATTTCTTCTTTTCTATTGCTTCCTTGGCTAGATATACCTGTCTTCTAGCTTCTCTTCTGGCTATCTGATACAGTTCCCTGCTGCCCCTACTCTTCCAGGCCTGTTTCTTTGCTCTAATGGCCCTGTCTACAGTATTGTTCCACCACCACATTACCCTAGGTCTTGAAGGGGCTTTGCACCAGCCACAGATTTGGTCTGTGGCACTCAGCAAGCTATCCCACAGGAATTCCCAGTTACCCTCTTTGTCACAAGTTTGTAGCTGCTCCTCCCTCTCATCAAATTTCTCAGTTAGGATGTCCCTAATATTTGATATTATATTAAGGGTCCTTAAGTTTCCAAACCCTTCTTTTCCATATTGGTCTGCTTCTTGACATCCTTCTGGCCTGAAGTCTAAAATCACTAATGACTAGTCTATGCTGGGGGGTACATTCTTCATGAGGGAGGGTCTACAGTTGCATCTGCCCCAAACGGGACTGTCACATTAGGTTGACAAATAATCATTACTTTAAAGTGTTGCTACTGAATATCTCTCGTTGAGAGATCTAGGAACAACAATGAAACCTATCTGGCTAGCAGAGTCACCTAATTGGTAGGTTATCAGGTGGTCGGCTGGTTTCCTGAAGTTGGTGTTGCAGATCAAAAGGTTATTTGCATCACAGAACTCCAGTTGCCTTGTTCCCTCTTTGTTTCAGGAACCGATTCCATGGCCTCCATGAACACCATGGAAGATACCTGGCTGCTGCCTAGCATGTCCATTGAAATCCCCAGCCACAAAGATGAGATCATTGGCACTTGTCTTGAAGGTAGCCTGCAGAGTATCATTAAAGTGGTCCTTCTGTTCATTTAGTAGGCCCGCTTGTGGGGCGTAGACAGATATAATTGTAACTATACTATTCTGCAAGACTAGCCTGAGCTTAAGTACTCTATCACACACTCTGACTACCTCTATAACCTTATCCACCCATTTCTCAGCAAGAAGTATGCCCACATTACCTATTCCGTCACTGTTACCTTCCCAGAAGATTTTATACCTATGTGTCTTACCTGTGAGGATCCTGACCGACGCTCTTCTCCACATAACCTCTTGGATGCAACATATATCAACACGCCTTTTTTCAAATATCTCTGCAATCTTGTTAGATCTTCATTTCAGTGTGCCTACATTTACGATGTCAACTTTGAAAACTGGGAAAGGGATGTGGGAGGTAACATGGGAAGGAAGGATGTTATTCAGCACCTGGAAAGAAAGTTTCTGTGATTACATGTCATAATTGCTCTTGCTTTTTACCTGTCATCATTCAAACAAGTTAAAATTGTTGCCTCTACTGGGGGGTGATAGTAAGGTAAGCATTGTAAATATAAGCATTACTGCAGCTGCAAATATAGATATAAATATGCCATATATATATATATATATATATATATATATAGGTGCAGGAGTGGCTGTGTGGTAAGTAGCTTGTTTACCAACCACATGGTCTCAGGTTCATTCCCACTTCGTGGCACCTTGGGCAAATGTCTTCTACTATAGCCTCAGGCCGACCAAAGCTTTGTGAGTGGATTTGGTAGACAGAAACTGAAAGAAACCCATCGTATATATGTGTGTATATATATATATATATATATATATTTTATTATATGTATTTATTTTCTCTAAGTTAATAATTAGCTCAGACAAAATAAATTGGTTAATAGATACCAGGGTAGCAAAGATCACAAAATGACTGTGGTGTAACTCCTGTTTATGAGGTTGAAACTCCTTGTTATTTTGGGTACTTGAGTAAATATATAGATTTAGTAAATGGAGTAAAACGCATTTGTTAAATGAATTCTTTTATTTCCAACATATGTTACGAAGATTACAAATTATACCTTCCATAGGAATAGGTGATGTTGATAAGAATGTCATCTTCTCTTCAGGGAAATGCATGGGAACCAGCTTAAAGTAAGACATTTTGAGCGAATAGATAATTTCCCTGAAGAGAAGATTACATTCTTATCAATATCACCTATTCCTATGAAAGGTATAATTTGTAATCTTCGAAACATATGTTGGAAATAAAAGAATTCATTTAACATATGCGTTTTACTCCATTTACTAAATCTCTCTCTCTCTCTCTCTCTCTCTCTCTCTCTCTCTATATATATATATATATATATATATATATATATATATATATATATATATATATATATATGGAAATAAAGTGAGTTCATGGCTGTATCCTATACCAGTTTTGCATAACCAGCCCCAGCCCATTCAGAAGTACCTTGGATTGTAAGGCAACTTGCTGTGCTTGAGGAGACCTGTTGACTCCAGTACATCAACATCAAAATGAAAATCAAATGGAAATTGTAGTTGTGATACCTGTGCCAGTGGTATGTGAAACGCACCATCCAAACGTGGCCAATACCAGTGCTGCCTTGACTGGCTTCCATGCCTGTGGCACATAAAAAGCACCAACTGATCGTAGCCATTGCCAGCCTCCTGTGGCCTCTGTGCCGGTGGCACATAAAAAGCACCCACTACACTCACAGAGTGGTTGGCATTAGGAAGGGCATCCAGGTGTAGAAACACTGCCAGATCAGACTGGAGCCTGGTGCAGCCTCCTGGCTTCCCAGACCCCAATCGAACAGTCCAACCCATGCTAGCATGGAAAACAGATGTTAAATGATGATGATGATATATATATATATACAGGAGTTGGACAAAATAATGGGAACGCTTTAAAATTTCTAACAAATTTATTTCAATATGCGGTAGTACCACCTTTGGCAGTAATTACAGCTTGAATTCTACGAGGTATGAACTCGTACAAAGTTTGAATTGTTTCCAAAGAAATTTTTGTCCATTCTTCAGCTAAAACAGTCTCCAGTTCTCGTAGTGATGATGGTGGAGGATATTGACTCCTTACTTGTTTTTCTAAAATGCACTATAAATGATCAATAATATTGAGATCTGGGGACTGTGGTGGCCAGATAAAAAATTCAGCTTCATTAGAATGTTCCTTGTGCTATTCAGTAACAACTTTAGCTGTGTGAAGTAGTGCATTATCATCCTGAAAGATTGCATTTCCCTCTGGAAACAGTTCTGCAACCATAGGATGAATTCAATCAGATAGAATGCTTAAATAGTCTTGACTATTAATTCTGCCATGAAAAGAAACCATTGGGCTGGTGGATTTCCAAGATATAGCCCCCCTGATCATCACAGATCCTCCTCCATAGTTAACAGCTGGAAGAAGGCAGTCTGGGTCAAATGCTTCTTTTGGCTGTCTCCACACGTATACTCAGCTGGTGGTTGGAAATAAGGTAAAGGATGACTCGTCCGAGAAAATAACATTCTTCCACTGCTCTAGGGACCAATTCTATAGGTCTTTACTCTACTCTAAATGCTTTGCAACATTTGTTTTTGAAAATAGTGGTTTTCTAATTGCAGCCCTCCCATGAAATCTGGTTTTGTGCAGCTCCTAGCAAACAGTTTTTGTGGAAACTGGGTTGTCAATGTGGTCATTAAGCTCTACAGTAATTTTGAGAGCTGTACTTTTGTGATCCTTTCTACCAATTCGTGTAAGAGTCCGGTGGTCCCTATTTGAAAGCTTTGGTTTTCTTCCGTAGTTTTGTTTAAACAAGGAGGTTTTTTCCACTTTCTCAAAGGCTGTCATTACTTTTGAGACAGTACTTCTTGATGCACCAAACATTTCGGCTGTTTTCGTCACACTAGTGCCTGCCACACAAGCGCCAGCAATTTGACTGCTTTGAAAATCCAATAGATCTGTCATTTTAATGAATTTTAATTACCTTTTTCTGATGATATCTGAAAAGAAACAGCAATTTTAGCAAAACATGTTAAGCAACACTAATAATAAATTTTAAAAAGCATGAAAATAAACAAGCTTTTGACGGTTTTATAGATACTTCAAAATTATGATGCTATGATGCTTCCATTATTTTGTCCAACCCCTGTATATATATATATTTTTTTGTTCTTTTTTTTATTTTGTTGCAGTCATTTGACTGTGGCCATACAGGAGCACCACCTTTAGTCACCCCAGGACTTATTCTTTGTAAGCCTTGTCCTTATTCTATCAGTCTGCTTTGCCAAACCGCTAAGTTACACCAATATCGGTTGTCAAGCGATGATGGGGACAAACACAGACACACAAACACACATGCACACACACATACACATACATACATGCATATATATGTGTGTGTGTGTGTGTGTGTGCGTCAAGCTCTTGTAAACATATAATAATTCCTAGGGCTAAATAGTAGTATGAATCCCTTATTGGGACTGACATATATAGTTTTGTTGTCCCTTTTTTGTATCACTTAACTGTCTGGATGTTTTGCGTTCTTGTCCCATTTTAGTATTTTTTACATATATATATATATATATTTACACACACATATATAATGATATATATATATATATAGATAATAATAAATGGAGCAAAACGCATGTCGATGAAAGTTCCTTTAATTCCTACATATATGTTTCGAAATAAATGATAGTTTCTTTCACAAAGAGATGTTACATGGTCAGTGCACTGACCATGAATGAATCAAGTCATAACCTTATCCATCTATTGTTTTCATAATCGGTCATAATGTCTTACGTTTAAGATGATTCCCATGCTTTCCCTGATGAGAAGGTTACAACTTTAATATCAAAGATCCCTATGGATCACACAGGTTGTAATCCTTTGAAACATATGTAGGAATAAAGTATGCAATTATAACATGCGTTTTCTCCAATCCTTAAATTCTTTTATATATATATATATATATATATATATATATATATATATGAAAGAAGGTTTGAAAATGCACTTATTTTTAAAAAATATTTATTTACTTAACCGGTTTCACTTTTTTAGAAAAAGATTATCAAAAGTCTTTGAGAATAATAAAAAATGTTAAAAAACAGTCTGAGTATTAAAATGCATATATACATTCTTTGATGATAAAATATATTTAAAGTATAAAGCTTTGTATGAACTTTGTAGTGTTACATACTGATTGTCATATTAAGGTGAAATTGTTAAAAACAGTGTTAAAAACAGTGTATGAAAATACACATATGGAAAAATACATATACATATACATATTCTCATACATATTCTTTGACAATCGAATAAAATTGAGAAGGAACTGACCTGGCCTTTTTCTCTTGTGTATATTGAAGGAATGTTTTACTGTCTTAAGAGACAGTATGACTGGCTAGCTGGGGTGGGAGGGAAGAAGAGTTAAAGAAGATTTTTTTATTTTTGGTTGGTCTGTGACAGTCTGTCATGGTTCACTGGTTTTTGGGACTGGTTCTGTGCACATCTCTATGTGTGTGTATATATGTGTGTTTGTGTCCGTGTGTGTGTGTGTGTGTGTGTGTGTGTGTGTGTGTGTGTGTGTGCCGTTTTTATTGGTCCCAGAGTTTATTGTGGAATGTGTATATGAGTGTGTGTTTGAGTGTTTTTTGTGTCGGTGGGGATGTTAGGTGTGTGTACGTGAGACTGTGCGTATATCTCTTTGTCTGAGTGTGTATGTGTTGTTTTGATCGTCTTTGTGGTGTGTGTGTGTGTGAGGGTGTGTACGTATGTGTGTGTATGTATGTGTGCATCTGTGTGTGTGCGTGGGAGTGTTTTGTGTGAGTGTCTCTCTGTGTGTCTCTCTGTCTGAGTGGGTGTGTGTCTCTCTGTCTGAGTGGGTGTGTTGTTTTAAATACCTTGTGGTATGTGTGTGTGTGTGTGTGTAAGCAAACGTATGTGTGTGATGGTTCATATGTATGTGTATGCCTATGTCTGTATGTGTGCGTGTGTGGCATGTGTATATGAGTATGTGTGTGTTTTTTTATCTATGGTAGGATGGTGTGTGTATGTGTGTGCACGTTTGTGTGAGTGTGTATGTGTGTGATTAATATTTGTTAGGGTGTTGTGTGTGTGTATGTGTATATGTGTTTGTTCGTGTGTGTGCGTGAGTGCGTGTGTATGTGTGTTTGTGTGTGTTTTTGTGTCGGTGGGGATGTTAGGTGTGTGTACGTGAGACTGTGCGTATATCTATTTTTCTGAGTATGTATGTGTTGTTTTAATCGTCCTTGTGATGTGTGTGTGTGAGAGAGAGCGCAACCGTATGTATGTGTGAGGGTGTGTACATGTGTGTGCGTCTGTGTGTGTATGTATGTGTGCATCTGTGTGTGTGCGTGGGAGTGTTTTGTGTGAATGTGGGAGTGTGTGTATACGTGAGTGTGTGTGTGTCTCTCTCTGTGTCTGAGTGAGTGTGTTGTTTTAAATACCCATTGTGGTGTGTGTGTGTGTGTGTGTAAGCAACCGTATGTGTGTGTGATGGTTCATATGTATGTGTATGTCTGTATGTGTACGTATGTTTATTTGTGTTGTGTGTTGGTGGGGGTGTTATATGTGTGTACGTGAGTTTGTGTGTGTCTCTAAGTATGTTTGTGTTTGAGTTGTCATTGTGGTGCGTGTGTGTGTGAGGGAGCAACTGTATGTGTGTGCATGAGGGTGTATGTGTGTGTGAGCATGTATGTGTGTGTTGTATTTATTAGGTGTCCTTGTACGTTGGGTTTATCCAGGTGAGGTGTATGTGTGTGCATGTGTGTTCCGTGTATGTTGGTACTGGGTATGCGTTTGTATGTGTGTGTACGTGGGTATGGTTTGTGTAGTTTCCTGGTGTATATGTGTACATGTGTGTGTGCGCTGTAATTGTGAGTGATTAGTTTTGTTTGTATTGTTAGTACAGTATATGTGTGTATACGTGTGCGTGTGTTTGTGTGAGTGCATCTATGTGGCTTGTATTTGTCGGGGAGGTGTGTCATTGTGTGTGCATGCTTCTGTGCATGTGTGCTTGTGGGTGTTTGTTGTGATTGTTGGGATTGTATTGTGTGTGTTTTTCTTTTGAGTGTGTATGTGACATTTTTACTGGGGAACAGGCGTATGGTGTTTGTATGTGTGTGTACATATGTATGCAAATATGCGTGTGTGAATATGATTTGTGGTTGCCGGAGTGGTGTGTAGGTGTGTGCATGTACCTGTTTACATATGTGTGTATGGGTGTTGGTTGTGGTTGCTACAATTGTATTGTAAGTATATATATGCGCATGTGTTCTTTCTTGAAATGTATGTGGGTTTGTGCTCTGGTGTGGAGATACTGTGATTGTGTGTGTGTGTATATATGTGTGTAAGTGTGTTCGTGTCGGAGGTTTGCATTGTATTGATGTGTGTGATTTTGCGTATCTGTGTGTCTTTGTTTTGGGCGTGCACCTGGGGAGGAGGCTTATGTTAGAGTATGTTGAGCTGTGGTCTGTATTTTTGAATAAGATTATTTTCCTTATTTATTCGTGTTTGGTCAGTGGTGTTGTCTGAGCATTGGTATAATGGGAAAACTAGGAATTTGGGAGACTTGTTTTGTGCACACAGATCTAAATGCCCACTGAGTGGTATCTGTCTTGTGGTGGGATCCCTCAATTGTTGGCGGTGGACTGTCATCCTTTCTCTGAGAGTAAGGCTCGTTTGCCCTATGTATTCTTTGTGGCACCCTTCACACCTTATGGCATAAAGTAAATTTTTTGATGCGCAGGTGAAGTTATTTTTTATGACAAAAGTGTGTCCCGACTGGAATCTGTATGTTGTTCCTTCCATGAGGTGGATGCAGGTCCTGCAGTTGGAACGACCACATTTTTTGACAGTAGGTGGTGGGCTTGTGTTGGGCAATGACAACTCAAACACAAACATACTTAGAGACACACACAAACTCACGTACACACATATAACACCCCCACCAACACACAACACAAATAAACATACGTACACATACAGACATACACATACATATGAACCATCACACACACATACGGTTGCTTACACACACACACACCACAATGGGTATTTAAAACAACACACTCACTCAGACACAGAGAGAGACACACACACACTCACGTATACACACACTCCCACATTCACACAAAACACTCCCACGCACACACACAGATGCACACATACATACACACACAGACGCACACACATGTACACACCCTCACACATACATACGCTTGCGCTCTCTCTCACACACACACATCACAAGGACGATTAAAACAACACATACATACTCAGAAAAATAGATATACGCACAGTCTCACGTGCACACACCTAACATCCCCACCGACACAAAAACACACACAAACACACATACACACGCACTCACAAACGCACTCACGCACACACACGAACAAACACATATACACATACACACACATGCGCACACACAACACCCTAACAAATATTAATCACACACATACACACTCACACAAACGTGCACACACATACACACACCATCCTATCATAGATAAAAAAACACACATACTCATATACACATGCCACACACGCACACATACAGACATAGGCATACACATACATATGAACCATCACACACACATACGGTTGCTTACACACACACACACACACATACCACAGGGTATTTAAAACAACACACCCACTCAGACAGAGAGACACACACACACTCCCACACTCCCACACTCACACACTCCCACACTCACACACTCCCACACTCACACAAAACACTCCCACGCACACACACAGATGCACACATACATACACACACATACGCACACATACGTACACACCCTCACACACACACACACACCACAAAGACCATCAAAACAACACATACACACTCAGACAAAGAGATATACGCACAGTCTCACGTACACACACCTAACATCCCCACCGACACAAAAAACACTCAAACACACACTCATATACACATTCCACAATAAACTCTGGGACCAATAAAAACGGCACACACACACACACACACACACACACACACACACACACACACACACACACGGACACAAACACACATATATACACACACATAGAGATGTGCACAGAACCAGTCCCAAAAACCAGTGAACCATGACAGACTGTCACAGACCAACCAAAAATAAAAAAATCTTCTTTAACTCTTCTTCCCTCCCACCCCAGCTAGCCAGTCATACTGTCTCTTAAGACAGTAAAACATTCCTTCAATATACACAAGAGAAAAAGGCCAGGTCAGTTCCTTCTCAATTTTATTCGATTGTCAAAGAATATGTATGAGAATATGTATATGTATATGTATTTTTCCATATGTGTATTTTCATACACTGTTTTTAACACTGTTTTTAACAATTTCACCTTAATATGACAATCAGTATGTAACACTACAAAGTTCATACAAAGCTTTATACTTTAAATATATTTTATCATCAAAGAATGTATATATGCATTTTAATACTCAGACTGTTTTTTAACATTTTTTATTATTCTCAAAGACTTTTGATAATCTTTTTCTAAAAAAGTGAAACCGGTTAAGTAAATAAATATTTTTTAAAAATAAGTGCATTTTCAAACCTTCTTTCATATATATTTCCACTCGTACGGTATTCCACAACTTTACTTTATTATATATATATATATATATATATATATATATATATATATACTTTATTTAAAAGCAGCAGAAATATAACAAAAAAAACGTTACTCTGAGTTTCACGTTCCCGTTCATCGGACAAACTGTCCGATGAACGGGAACGTGAAACTCAGAGTAAGGTTTTTTTTTTAATATTTCTGCTGCTTTTAAATAAAGCATATTACTCTACCTCTGGTATTTGAGTACTCTTTTTTCCACCTTGTTGCACATTTCATGTGCTTACTCCGGTATATATATATATATATATATATATATATATATATATATTTACACAAAAGTATGCACACAAATGTAAAACATGGTGGAAAATGTAGTACTCAAATACCTCAAGTAGAGTAATGTGTTTTTATTAATGCTGCAAAATCTTCACAAAACTGTAATCCACCTGTAAGAGTAATCGACTTTTTTGATTATTCCACTCTTTTCCAGTCGGTCCAAGTCTTCATTTACACTTTCAATTGCCGCAAACAGTACTTTTTTGTTATATTTGAATACAGGCACAGCGTTTTCACTTACTTGAAATGAGGCTTCAGTTTTTTTTACATAGACCTAATTCCTCCGATAGTACTTGAGGAAACATCTTTTTCAATTTTCTCTTAAATTCCTCGGATGACTTATTTTTAATGGGACAGCCATTTATGTTTTTGCAGTAGAGACTTATGGGGAGATGCCATAAGTGAAATAACTCCAACCAGTCTGCACCAAACAGATTCATTGTATTTGTTTCACTTGTTTCCCTTCGAAATGTGACATCTGTACACATTTCGGCCATGAAATATAATTTATTGCATGTCATGCCACACCCAATTTTTGCTGTTTTACATAATGTCGGATTTCCAATTTTTCTCTATGTGTCCACATGTATCCAACTGTAGTTTAATATTTACACCATTCATTTTTATATGTACAAATTTTGTTGTTTTTGTGTCGTATTCACTTTCTGCTGAAAACACCTTAGAACACTTTGCATTCAACCCTCGTAATCGTGTCCTCAGTGACCAAGTTTCTGATAACTATTGCTTTTTCTATTTTTAAATGGACACTCTTTTCTGAAAAGTAGGCCTCCACATCTGTAACATGGATTGGGGTCTGGCACACTTTTTTGGTTGTACTTTCTGGGTTGACACATTTGTATTTTTGCAGAATCTTTCTCTTGAATTTTTTTCTCATCGTGCTTCAGGTTTACCATTGTTTGACATTCTTCTGCAATGGTCTGTAGGGTTAAGTTTTGGTTTACTTGCTCCATTTTTGAAAGAATCCTTGCCCAAATTTCTGTATCTTCAGTTGCCATAAGACCTTGTATGAAAATAAGGGATTTAAACATATCTTGAGTGAGTTCTTGAAGTTTAAAGTTTTCACACATACAGTTGACTACTCCAGTGTATGCAATAAAGTCATCATCGTCATTTTTTATTAAGTTCCAGCACTCTATTCAAGTGTTAAATAACAAACTTTTGTCACAAAAGGTCTTCAAGAGTAATTCAATAGTTTCTTGGAAACGAATCTCATTTGACTTTTTGGATAATATAAAGTTACAATAGAGTTCATGCTTGGCCAGAGCTACCTTGTGTAGTAATAGCCTCACTTTCTCATCCAACCATGACTTGCAATCTTTGTTAAAAATTTCCTTGTACCTTCTATAGTTTGCAGGAAACGTAATATCCTCCTCCAGATTATAAATGAATTCAAAAATCAAGTTCCCCACGTCATCTGGAGTAAACAAAATTAATGAATTTTTGGACTTTCTTGACTGTAACTCAATTAACTGTTGTTGTTGTTATCATAATATTTACTTCTTTGTAGTTGTTCCTATTGTTTCTCTTGCAGCTGTATTATTGCAGCTAATAGGTTCTCCATAATTTAACAATAATATGATGCACAAATCATCAAATAACCTACGTGAGCTTCGAAAAATCCTAGTTGCCAGATGTTATATTCTCACGCCTCCAATATCCACAGTACATTTGATATTGTCGATGATAGGTAAAAGATACACTGTAACAATGTTATAACAATACAAAATAGAAACAGTGGCAGTAACAAACGCACAACAAACCAACAATCAATATTTCCAACACAAGACCAAACTATGAACTACTGACTATGTCAGACCGCTACTAATTATATGTAGTGGACCCGTCTATTCTCGTCAGAGAGTGTCATACTCTTGCCACAACAGAAAGAATATGATCACAAGTTACACACACACATATATATAAATACACATACATAACACTATACACACAAATGCACAACATATAGACACAGCCACACATATATAGCACATATCACACACACATAAATACACATATATATACACGTACAAGTATATATATACATACATCTACATTGTATATACATGCATATAAATTTGCAAGTGAAAGAAAAAGAAAGGGGAGAAATGATAATAGCAATATTTGACAGTGAGGGTAGGGAGGGAGAAAGAAAGAATTAAGAGGCAAGAAAAATGAAAGGAAAAACGCAACTGGTATGGACTGTAAGAAAGGAGGGAAAAGTCAGCTGGTAAGCTTACAAATGCTATTGTAAAGGATATATATGGAAGGGAAAAGTTTGATAGTGAGAGATGTAGAAAGTATAAAGGAATAAAACATAATCTGATGTATGTATCAGAGAGTGCATAAGGACATGTATATATAAAAATTAATGTAAAAATATATATACACACACATAAAAACAGCTACATCTACATGCTCACACTAATATATATGTATGTATATGTGTGAGGGGTGTTCATTAAAGATTTCTGCTGACCCACTTCTGGTTATTGCAGGAAATGGAACTTGTACAGGTATAATTATACATGTCTCTATGTGTCATATTGCAAATTGCAGCTTTCCACTAGTATTTGTTTGTCTTTTACAACTGCTGAAGTTAACTAAGGTGCTATAATGGAGGCAGTTGAATGCAGATCCATGGAAAAAAATCATTCATGACCATTTGCACATGCAGAAGTTGTCTGCATGATGGATTCCCCGGATGCTCACACCTTTTCAAAAGCAGGAACAAGTCAATTGCTCCCAGGCTCTTCTGGCAATGTGTCAAGAAAGCAAGCAGAACTTTTTTGGCAGACTTATCACTCTGGATGAAACATGGGTCCATCACTATAATCCTGAGTCTAAAGTCCAGTTGAAACAATGGAAGCATGATAACTCACCTTCTCCAAAGAAGGTTCATGTCCAACCCTCAGCAGACAAGGTGATGCTCTGTTTTTTGGGACCAGTGTGGAATAGTGATGATGGATTTTCTGACAAAGGGCACCACAATTAATGGGGCATATTATGCTTCTCTGCTGCAGAAATTGTGGGATGCCATCAAAACAGAGAGGCATGGCATGCTGACCAAAGGAGTCCATCTCCTCCAAGACAATGCCCCAGTTCACAATGTGCATGTTGCCCAGATGAGAGCACACTCCTGCAACTATGAAATTTTTCCTCATCCCCTTCACTCTTCTGATTTCACACTATCTGACTCCTACCTCTTTCCAACTATGAAGTCATTTTTGAAGGGGAAGCACTTTTCAGATGATGATGAACTTATTTCCAAGATAAAGTCTTGGCTCCAGATGCAACCTACTGACTTCTACAGATGAGGTCTTCACGGCTGCATAAACTGATGGGAGAAGTGTGTCACCATTGGTAGTGGCTATGTAGAGAAGGACTAATAATTATGCCAAGTTTTGTTTATTCCAGTCCTTGGGAAGTGGGTCAAGGGAAATCTTTAATGAACATCCCTCGTATGAATATTGATATATGTAAAATGCACTTGCGTGTTTAAAACCATATATACTAACATATACACGTACAAACATACATGTATATGCACATGCATTGACAAATATACATCTAGAAAGTCACATATTAAATGTTCATAAATAGATTGCTATAAACACTTGTAAAATACATACATATATGCACAACATTGTGTGTGTGTGTATGTGTGTGTTCAGTAATGTCTCTGTTATATGGACTGTTAGATATGTAATTCGTCTGACGTTCCGTGTGTCATGTGGTTCGTCTGAGTTCATTGTTTCATTGTTGTTGTCTTGTGTGACTGTCGGAGTAAAATGTCATTGATATATATATGGCGGACATGACTTTTGTTTATTCATAACGAACATTGGGTGAGTGCGTTCTTTGTATGTAATTGAACAATAAATGTAATAATTAAATTGTATAACTCGTTGTGTTATCTCTGCGAGTCACCCGAGGGAAACATAACAGAGTTTATTAGCGTCGCCGGTAGGATACATGCTTACTTTACCGTAAAATTATTCATCGTAATAACAATGGCTGAAAAACAGACAGTAGAACTTATTAAATTGTTTAGGGAACAAATGGACAAGCAAATGCAACAACATCAGAGAGATATGGACGCTCTGTTAAAACTGTTTGGTGCTCGACAAGTCGAAGGCAATTCTAGTGGCTATTTATCAGCTGCTTCAACAACAGTGTCGATTCCACCATTTGCTGCATTTGATTCAGCGACAGAACTATGGCCTGATTACTGGTCAAGATTCCGTACGTTTGTGACTGTTAATGCTGTACCTGAAAAACGCATGGCACAAGTGTTCCTGACCAATCAGACCGCTACTGTTTACAAGCAACTTGCTAATCTGGCTACCCAACAAAATCCGCCTAAAGATATCAACAACTTGATAATGGACGAAATCGTTGACTTCATGAAGGAACAGTTCGACCCTAAACTTTTCATTGTGAGAGAGCGTTTCAAGTTTTGGAGTGATATGCAGCGGAAGCCAGGCAAAACTCTCCAGGAGCTGGCAGCACGTATACGCCAGGATGCAGCTACCTGTGATTTTCCAGAGATCACCAACCCACAGGATGAAGCTCTGAGACAGAGATTCATATGTTCGGTTAACAATGAAGCGGTTCTGAAGGCGCTTTTTAAGATAAAAAACTCAGAACTAGATTTTGCCCGTGCTGTCCAGGTTGCCATTGAGACTGAAGACGCAGCAAAGGTTGCAAAAGAAACTGTATACGGTTCCAAAACCAAGCAGGTGTACAAGGTCCAGCAGAACAGGAAGAAGAGTCTTCAAAAGAGCCATCAGCAGTCTTATTCCACAAACCAGGAGAAATGCTACCGATGTGGAAAGGCCCACAAAGCAACAGACTGTCCTTTCAGGGAAACCAAATGTCATTTTTGTGATAAAAAGGGTAATTTGCAAGCGGTGTGTAGGAAAAAACAACATCAGCAACGCAATGGCCATTCACAAACTCCCGTGAAAAGAATCACAAAAGCTGAGCTAGTCAAGGCGATCCTAGGTGAAGTTTCCCGAGACACTCACAGTTTAATTGTGCCAGTAACAATCCAGAACAGACTGTTCACAATGGAATTGGACACTGCTACTACAGGCAATTTTGTTTCCTTGTCAGTCTGGAAACAACTTGGAAGACCAAAGCTGCAAGATGTCAAGCATCGCTATGAATCTGCCAGCAAGCACGACCTGCCTGTTCTAGGAACTTTCATGGGCCAAACCAAGGATCCAACAACTGGTAAGCAGGATCTTATACCTTACATAGTCACCAAGATCTCTGAGCTTAATTTGCTGGGTCGGAATGCTATCCAGACTCTGGGAATTTCCGTAGACACTGCTCTAGGTTTGAAAAGCATAGACAGCCAAGCTAAGAGGGAAGGTGCAGAAGGGATGTATCCAAAGACCTCAAGCGAGCCCTATGTTTCCCTGCAGCAAGATTGTCACAACATGTGTGATGAATTTCCAGATCTTTTCAAGCAAGAATTGGGATGTCTCAAGAACTTTGAACTGGAAGTGAAGTTCAAATCGGACGCAACACCAGTCTTTCACAAGGCACGTCCGGTCCCATTTGCTCTTCGTGATGACCTGGCCAAAGGTTACGAAGAAGGCATCGCCAAGGGAATCTGGAAGCCTGTTCAATTCAATGAATACGGAACGCCAGTGGTACCGATTCGTAAAGCACACGCTTCAAGCAACCTGAAGCCCAAACTACGGATTTGTGGTGACTACTCTGTGGGAATTAATGACCAACTTGCTGATCACCGTCATCCAATGCCACTCCCTGCTGAACTGATGCAGAAACTCGGAGGTGGATTCAGATATACAAAGATAGACCTTGCTGATGCCTATAATCAGATCAAACTGGCTCCAGAAAGTCAACGCAGACTCGCACTCAGCACTCACCGTGGAGTACTCCTGCAACAACGACTCCCTTTCGGAATCAAGTCAGCACCTGGTTACTTTCAGGAGATCATGGAAAACCTGACCCATGATCTACCTGGAGTGGCCGTCTTCCAGGATGACATGCTCGTCAGTGGGAAAGATGCAAACAGTCACTTAAACAACCTAAAGTGTCTGCTCACACGTCTAAGCGACAATGGACTCAGATGTCGTCGTGAAAAGTGCCAGTTTGCACTACCCAGTGTAGAATACCTTGGACACATTTTGTCGGCTGAAGGGATCACTAAGGGATCCAAAGTCGAAGCAGTCTTAAAGATGCCATCTCCAACGAACGAATCAAGCTTGAAATCTTTCCTAGGTTCAGTTCAGTTTTATGGAAAGTTTATCCCAAACTTAGCCAGTATAGCAGAGCCACTCTATTGCCTTACGAAAAAGTCAACTATTTGGAAGTGGGGAGATGAGGAACAGTCAGTTTTTGATCACTTGAAAAATGTACTTTCATCAAGTCAAGTTCTGATATACTTCGATCCAAACAAAACTTTGGGATTGGCTTGCGACGCATCAAACGTTGGTATTGGAGCAGTCCTGTTTCACCGCTATCCTGATGGAAGCGAGCGCCCAATATCCAATATGTCCAAGACTCTTACTTCTGCACAGCGTAACTACAGTCAAATTCAAAAGGAAGCCCTAGCTATCATATTTGGCTTGCAGAAGTTTTACCAATATTTGTACAGTTGTAAATTCGTACTCGTGACTGACCACAAGCCACTGACATCACTATTCAGTCCGAGGAAAGGGACGCCACTTCTCGCTGCTAACAGACTAGCACGATGGGCCCTGTGGCTGAACCAGTTTGACTACACCATTGAATTTCGGAAATCAGCAGATCATGGCAATGCTGATGCCCTTAGTCGCTTGCCATTCGGTGATGACAACGACTTTGACAGAAAGGAAAATGGTGAAGACATAGACATGGTGTGTGCCATCAAAGCTCTTAGTATTCAAGTCCAACCTGTGGATGCTAACGTCCTCCGTCAAGAGTCAGGGAAAGATCCAGTGATATCTGCAGTGATGCGCTAAGTCCGTGAAGGCTGGCCACCAAAGAACATGGAGATCAATGACGAAGTCAACAAGTTCCGTAAGTTATCAAACTCACTTAGTATCTGTCATGGATGCCTTATACATGGATCTAGAGTTGTGATTCCACATAGCTTGCAGCCAAAGATCCTCAATCTTCTGCATCTCGGACACTTTGGCATGGAACGCATGAAACAGCTAGCAAGAACTGCTGTATATTGGCCTGGTATCGATGCTGCTATAGAGATAGCCAGTCGACGATGTGATTCGTGTAACGAACATCAAAGGCAGCCATCTAAGCCTCCAGTTCACCCATGGATGTTACCAGAAAAGCCGTGGAGCCGCTTACATCTGGACCATGCAATAAATTTTATGGGTAGAGATTGGCTGGTGATCACAGATGCTTATTCCAAGTACCCATGCATTCATCCTACTTCCTCCACGTCCTCCAAAGCCACTTTGAATCTGCTTGAGGAAGACTTTGCGCACTTCGGATTTCCTCACACACTGGTCACCGATAATGCACCAACTTTTACGTCTGAGGAGTTCCAGAGCTGGTGCAAAGAACGCGGGATCACACACCTGACAGGGGCACCTTACCACCCAGCTACCAACGGAGCAGCGGAACGTTTGGTGCAGACCTTCAAACAAGCTCTGAGGAAGTCTTCTCTTCCGCCGACACGAACACTTCAAGAATTCTTGATGCAGTACCGGAGAACACCAACATCCTGTGGATTCTCTCCAAGTGAACTTTTGAATAACCGGCAGATACGAACAAGGATTGATTCTCTGCTGCCATCGCCAACACACATTGCTCAAGGCAAACAGTCTAAGGAAGCACATAAGTCTCAGGTGACTCCAAGCTCGGCTGATGTAGCTAAAGTTACCAGGCAGTACAAGGCCGGAGATCCTGTGTATGCACTATACTATGGACCTCGCCGAGACAAAGATCCCCGATGGGTACCAGCAATCATTAAGAAGTCATTGGGTACTCGCTGCTTTAACGTGAAGGTCATACCTCATGGCCCGATGTGGAGACGACACTGGGAACAGCTGCGACCGCGGTACACAACTGAGGAAGACAATGAACCTGGTGATGCAGAAAACACTGTATTTGAATTTGCAACAGATCACCCGATGGAGATCTCGGAAACTGTGCCACTAACATAAAGACAAACCAGACCCAAGACCATGTTACCCGTTCCAGAGTATGGACCAGACAACCCAAGACGGTCCAAGAGAACCCGTAAAACCCAAGAGAGACTTTGCTGTTGATACTTCTTGTGTAGCATCAATTTCAGTGGGGAGGTGTTATATGGACTGTTAGATATGTAATTCGTCTGACGTTCCGTGTGTCATGTGGTTCGTCTGAGTTCATTGTTGTTGTCTTGTGTGACTGTCGGAGTAAAATGTCATTGATATATATATGGCGGACATGACTTTTGTTTATTCATAACGAACATTGGGTGAGTGCGTTCTTTGTATGTAATTGAACAATAAATGTAATAATTAAATTGTATAACTCGTTGTGTTATCTCTGCGAGTCACCCGAGGGAAACATAACAGTCTCCATATATGAGTTAATTTGTTCCTGAAGATCACTCAGAATGAAAACTTGTAAAGAAGAGCAATAATTTGTTCCAAGAAAAATATTTACCTATAAAATTTATGTCTGTAAACAAATGGCAATAAAACAACAGTAGAATGTAAAGAATATTGTATGTAAAGTAAAAATAATGTCGAGATCATTTATAATAAAAGGCATTATTATTATAATTGTTTGCTGAATCACTTTCACTCGGACTAGACTTACGTACACCACTTGTAGACGCAATCGCCAATTCGTAAACGCTTATGGACAGACTTATACATTTCTTTTTAAAAAACAACTCTGGAGTTGTTTGCTTAGAAGAAGCTTGTTTTCATTCTCTATAGATTTCTCAGTAATATGCATTTTGTTCAAAATTTGTATCTTCTTGAAAAATTTCAGCTCACTATACAAAGTGAGCTGAACAATAAATGCCATAAACCCGGAGTCTTGTAAAGTGGGTCCTCGTAAAGTAGGAAAAAGACCAGTGTGTTAAATATGTACAAGCATGAAAATGATAATAGGAAGAAAGGGAGTTACATATCTATAAACAAAAGTAGTTAAATGAATAAAATAAATTAAAATAGAATATTAAATCATAAAGTTAAAATACATTATTTTAGGTAATTCTAGCAGTATAACCCGACCTTGTCCGGGTGTGACTTATTACGCCATCTACGATAAGTCTTGCTAGGTGAAAATCAAACTAAAAAAGAAAGCCTTACAACGAAAAAACCCTTATGATGTAAATATGTTCATAATTCAAAAGACGATGAAATTAATAGGGAAAATCTGAAGGTTGTTTTGCGTAACATTATTAAGCGTACGTAAATTTCATCCGTCTAATTGGCTATAGAAATGCTTGTGCAAAGCAACTTTTTGCGCTGCCCTGATTATATATAGCAGGGTAATCCCTTTTCGCAGGAGGTAGGACGGCAATTTGTGAGGAAGCAATTGCTGGCGATCTGTTGCTACACAGTTTTGCCAGAATTCTATCAGATTGGGCAGAAGATGTTGATACACCATTTTGCATTATGTTCAAAGTAGCTTCTGGAATGTGGTGAATTGCTGCAGTCTGTTGCTGTCATTTTAAACCGGTTGCTTTCTTTCCCCAGCAAACTCTCTTCTTTGAAGGCATAATCTATGTATATATTAAACAGAACAACAAAAGTTATAATAGATGGCAGGGTCGGTACTTTTCACATATCTGTAATTTTTCAGATTAACACCCACACGATTACCCAACCCTAGTCCTAAACCTAATCCTAACACTAACCCTAACACTAACCCTAAACCCTAACCCTAAGCCCTAACCCTGGCCCTAAAGCCCTAACCCTAACATCCTAGTGAAAATTGTGGTATATTTACAAAACATTGACGAACATGAGTTATATTTTACTGAATGATTGTGTACTTGCACGTGTATGCGTTTGAGAGAGCGAGAGAGGAAGAGGTAGAGAGAGGGGGAGAAAGGAATAGAGGTAGTTAAAAGTTTTCTTATGACAGCTTCTCTTCACTGCCTATTACTTCATTAGAAATCTACAGATGCACATAATAGAGAAAAATGAAACAAATATGGACGACTTGCTCCGAAACACCACCGAGTGAGGAACACTTCTCAAAAATAACCTGCAGTTGTTTCCTTCAAAATTCCTAGATGCTCGAAATGTACATACATCAAGGTATATTTGTAGAAAATTTCAAGAAAAAATATTCATTTTCCTGGAAGTTAAGAGGAATTTAAGTGGAATTTCCAAAAATTGTTCCCCACCCCCTCCCAAAACACTTTCACCGAAAATTTTTGTATATTCGGAATCTACATAATAAATAATATATGCATAGAAAATTTTCATTAAAAAATATTCATGTTTCTGAAAGTTATGACCTTCCAAAGTCGGGGGGTACAACTCTGTAGTTATGCCACATTGACGAACATGAGTTATATTTTTTGTGAATGATTGTGTTTACTTGCACGTGTATGCGTTTGAGAGAGCGAGAGAGGAAGAGTGGGAGAAAGGAATAGAGAACGGGACCAATGTGTATGTTGTTGTCACAGATCACGTATGTGTGGTTGTGTGTGTTTTTACGTATCAATGTTGTGAAAAATAGGTAAAGAATACTGAGAGGAAAGTTTAATCTATGACTTTGTATGTATTACTTTCTCTCTCTCTCTCTCCCTCTTTTACTCTTACTCTCTATATTATATGTTGAGCGCATGTGTAAGAATGGTGTTCCAGGTAGAAGGGAAGAAATATAAAAGTTGCTAGAAACAACAGCCAAATCTCCCTTAAATCACACAAAGTAAACGGAATTTTAAAAATCTAATTACTGCACTGGAAAGTTCACGTCGAGAAAATTCCATTGATGTAAAATTTTTCAGGAAAAAGTGGAAAATGTGGATTTCTATAGATGCAACACACACACACACACACACACACACACATGCACACACTCACAAACTCAGCTATTTAGATATAGATTATTCAGTGGGATGTAGCCCTTTGAGGGTTAGTTACACATATTTTATAAAGTAAGACAAAAAATAATAAATATTATACAAAGAAAATTTAATAAGTAGAACTTGCACGACCTCAAAAATACACAAATAATAAAAATAACAAATTTGTCTCTGGACATACATTTGAATTAGAAATTAAAATCAGTTGGCCCATGGATAAAACTCAGTATAATTCAGTGGGAAAAGGGGAGCATTCACAACTATTAACGAATGGGATAGCTTGTGAAAAAGTCGAAGTCTTTTTTTGGAATGACTGTGTATCATTGAATAAAAATTAGGCAAGGTAATATACATTAGAAGTGGCAAATGTCAAAACTAAAAGATCTGCTATCTATATAGGATCATTTGGCAATTCATTAGATATCTGGGAGCATGTCTGCAGTAGTTCTGTTTTCTGGTTTAAAGCATTTTTTATCATGGAAAAGAATAAAGAACTTTTCGCTCAAACATAAATAGCATCTCATGGAGCTTCTATAAGACTTGTGCCTTTTCCTAAACAGACTAGTAGATTTTAGAAGGTGAAGAACCAGCTTCTTTTAAATGCCATGTGTTTGACTAGGCTCATTGCAGTTCTATTTTCCAGGAACTTAAAGAATTTCTGTGTAGATGTAGCTTTGTTTTAAAAGAATTTTCTGTAGATTGTGCATATGTCTAGTACACATTTGTATTATCCATCTGGACTTTGGTTTTATAGACAGTCTTTGGTTAGACAATTACCCACAAAATGACAGCAACTTTTGTCTTTGAAATTACATTTTGGTTGGCTTATCTCTTTCTGCAGCACCGTCAGTTTTCCTAAGAGTCCTTGTGTTGTGCTGGTTTATTTGAGAGGCTAATTCAGCAAAAACAGAGATAGGATTAATTAGCAAAGATTTCTTAGATTCCATCCAAGATAAAATAAGTAGGGTCTTAGATTTACACATTTGGAGTGAATGTAGGTCTGTTATAGACTCGTTTAAGGGTATCAGCAATAAGAATAACCAGATTGGTAGGGAATGAGGTGGCTGGCTGGCTGGCTAAAGTATGTGTTGCAAATCGTTAGACCAGTTGCATCACAGAACTCCAGGAGCCTTACACCCACCTCATTTCTTTGCAATGTATCCATAACTTTCATATATGTTGCAGAAGGCATTAATGTGTTGGCCAACATGAGTACTGAAGTAGCGAGCCATGATGATGAAGTCACTATCAGTCATCATTGAAGTAGTCTGCAGAAGGGCTTCATAGAAGTGATTTGTTAATCTTGCCTTTGGGGCATATGCAGAGATAATTCTCACTGTCGAGTTGCCTTTAACTAGTCTCATCTTAATAATTATATCGCATACCCTGACTACCTCAATTACTTTATCCAT